>NW_020653850.1:3564776-3580265 GCF_003589595.1 Hyposmocoma kahamanoa
CTAAAACCGAAAATTAACCTACTACTAAAACTAGCCTACATGAATTTGATTTTTGCCTCACTTGTGACAGTTCGTTTGATATGAAACTATCATTCTATGCGTTATTATTCTAAGATAAATCCCATGTGCTTGTAATTTCAACACCACCCTTACACTTCAAAACCGGAACACAGTAATGCTGACATTACTGCTTGGCGGCAGAAATAGGGAAGGTGGCAGTACTTCCCTGGACGAACTCTTCCACAAGGAGCTCTACTGCTACTAAATCTAGTGCTCTATGCTCTATAGGTCACCACAAAATTTTATTTTTGTTGGAATTATATCTGTGATAAGTTTTATTAAAATCGGTTAACGGAAAGTGACTTTCAATAAAGATATTGGTGGTAGTATATTTTCTTCAAAGTTGATAAAACTCCTACAGGTGCATCCTTTACATCAAAAAAAGAATAATCGAAATTGGCTTACAATATCGGAGTATCGCGTTACGTGCAAAACAATATACACGCAAAAAAGACACTCAAATTGAGAAGTCGGTAAAAAAAATCTGTAAGGATTCGACATTCCGCCAAGCATTTTATTGCTCTTTGCCGTGGTTAATTCAATAAAAATTGAAAATTATGAAATCTTTGTTTAAGGTTTAAGTGGCATTATGATAGTTTACGTAACAATACCATTTGTTGTGTAATAAATTACTTTGATGACATAATCTAGTAATGTGTGTCTTATGTGATAATCCAATTCTAATGTATGTATTAGTTAATTAGGATTCACAATCGTTCGCCTTTGGACTGTTAACTAAGCGATAAAAATGTTTGGAAAATTTGTTATTATGTAACTACTTATGTAAGCAAAATTAAACTCTAGAGAAAGCCAATAGACAATTTGTAGAACAAATATTTTTTCTGCTTAATAAACCACTTTAATTTTCCTTTGTGAAGATTAAGAAAAAAGTACCATCGCGCGAAAGTAGCTTTTAGTTTTAACCGACTTCAAAAAGGAGGCGGTTCTCAATCCGACTGTATTTTACGCCATTACTTCGACATTTGTGAACCGATTTTGATGATTCTTTTTTTGCTGGAAAGGGTCCCCTTTAGTAATAATCCCATTCAAATTTGAAGAAAATATTTCACCTCTAAGAGTGGCAAATTAGGAATTAATCAGTTTTTTTCGATTGCCATGTTCAAGAGAAATTTTAAATTGTATTTAATGGATAATCAAAAGAGGTACGACGAGTGGGGTATTTTTTAAGTGAAGTGTTTTTCTTGATTTGTTTTATTATTGTTTTTAATTTTCATTTTATTTCATTTTTTTTGTCTGTTTTTTGTGTAGTTTATTGAGGCCAGCATATGTTATGTTATATTATTTTATAGTGTTCCCACTAACCGAGTTCTCACTTCCCGTTAACCGATTTCAATAAAACTTGGTTTTTTTGTTATAATTATTGTTAAATAAGTTTTGTTTGCAGTGTTAATATAATAATATAATAATAATAATATAATAACGCACACACTCAACATAGCCCCGCACTAGGGAAACCCTGTGTCGCGGGTGCCATGGACACACACATAGACAACCACAAATTACACCCAAACTCACGAGACAAATAAATGTAGGTCATACAAATATTTCTCTCGGCCCGGGAATCGAACCTGGGACCTCTGCGTGGCAGTCCGGCATGGTAACCGTTCGGCCACGGAGGTAGTTAAATATACATAAAATATACATCGTAAAATACATTTAACACTGCTTTCGTTGTTCGTGACGCACAAAATTTCATGTTAAATTGATCGTTTACTTACACCCTTGTTGTATAACCTCCTTTCATGGACTCCCTTACGAATAATATTGGTTTATTGAAATAAGTTGCTATATATACAGCTCTGTATTAAAAGTTTACTATCTTTGAAAAAAAAAAATGGTCCATATTGGATCAAGATTGCTTAGATATATAATAATAATAATAATAATAATAATAATAATAACGCACACACTCGACATAGCCCCGCACTAGGGAAACCCTGTGTCGCGGGTGCCATGGACACACAAATAGATAATTACAAATTACACCCAAACTCACGAGACAAATAAATGTAGGCCATACAAATATTTCTCCCGGCCCGGGAATCGAACCTGGGACCTCTGCGTGGCAGTCCGGCATGGTAACCGTTCGGTCACAGAGGCAGTTTCGATATCGATAGTCACTCTACAAATTGCAGTAACTGACAGAATTGTCAGCTTTTAAAACTGAACATTCTTATTCATTTAGTAGCAGCTCATTGTGAAAGAGTTTGTACAGGGAAGTACTGCCACCTTACCTATTTCTGCCACGAAGTAGTAATGTGGGCATTACTGCGCTCCGGTTTAGAAAGGTAAGGGTGCTGGTGAAATTACAGACACATGCGGACTTGTCAATTTATGTCTCACGGTGACGAGTGCAGTGGCAGATCTTTGCGGTTTAGAGCTCTGAGTGGCAGTGATGTGTGTGTCGCTTATTACCAGGCATTACTCAAAAGAAGCAACCGCTCTATATCATAGCCTTATACTTACATTACAGGATTCTCTCATAAAGACAGTAGCGACAATACTGTACTCAAGATCTATGATTACATCAGATACTAACACTATCGCACATTCAGTAATTTCCATGAATCCCATCCCAGACGTCCACCATTACTAAAACTAGACTAGACAGTTCGGAAACAAGCAGAACACACAAATTAGCTCAAACATTACGACCACTTGCGCAAGACACTGCAAATCGCAACGTATGTCGAAAATATGTAGATTTCTTGCAACAACCGCATCATTTCACTATTGTGCACGGTGAATACCTATCTTAGACACACTTAACCGTTATTACTTGGTCTCTGACAGATGACCAAAAGAAAAGTTAACACTTGATATCCAAAAGTTCACAATTACTTTAGAAGGCCTGTAAAATCGAGAACAATGTCGCCGGGGATAGTGCAATTACGCGTAACCTAGTATTTGATAATTAGTCTCCATTTCGGTAATTTAGGCGCCAAATAAAATCCGCCTAAATGTTGTGGCAACCAAATTAGCGTGATTTACGGGAATCTATTGTTATCCGTCCGTAGACAATATAAATTAATGCTTACTGTGCAAAAAGTAAAAGTAGTTTCAATTGAAATAACAAAGTAATAACGTTAAATCGTTTTCCTGTGAAATTTGATTTAATGCTGATACGCACTTTTTACTATATACACGGATTTGTATTATCCGCGATATTGCAACCTTAATAATATAGTGATGTAATTCGAGAACAACTTATTGGGAAAATTCTATTTGGCACACAAAATAATTTTCGGCAAAAATGTCCGTGCCACTGGCTAACAATATAACTTTTTTATAAAAAACAGCGCGTTTTAAAATTTGTCAAAAAATGCGCGAAGCCGGATTCATTCTCAATTTTGTCACCCGTGGAATGGTGGCGTATTTTCTTCAAATTTAAATGGGGCCCTCTTTCCAACAAAAAAAGAATCATCAAAATCAGTTCACATATGAAAGTTATACTTTAACTGCCTCCGTAGCCGAACGGATACCATGCCGGACTGCCACGCAGAGGTCCCAGGTTCGATTCCCGGGCCGGGAGAAATAGTTGTATGGCCTACAATTATTTCTCTCGTGAGCTTGGGTGTAATTTGTGGTTGTCTATGTGTGTGTCCATGGCACCCGCGACACAGGGTTTCCCTAGTGCGGGGCTATGTTGAGTGTGTGCGTTATTTATTTATTAGTTATCGCGTTGCATACATACAAAAAAAAAGCAGTTGAGAACCTCCTCCTGTTTTCAAATTCTCTAGTCAATCTTAAAGGACGTACCCTGGATAAACTCTTTCACAAGGAGCCTCTATACTGCTACTAAAACTAGTGATGTGATGATTTTCAAATAGGAAACTAGAACTACCGTGAGACTCAGCCAGTAACCAAGGTTTCAAGTTCATGATTAAGGACCACGGATTGGTTCGAAACAATTCGAGGAAAAATTCGACGTAAATACGTTAATTATGTGCAAAATTCATCTTCTTGGCGTGTCGACTCTGGCGTTTATATTTGTGAGCACCAGTACTTAGCGACTGTGACAGCATTATCAGTGACTTTGTACAGGTCCTCACGTGTGCAGGTGTAGGAACACGCAGTGCAGGACAAAAGATGTACCATTGTCTAGGGAGCGATACCACACAGACATGCGCTCCCCGAGCTAGAACCCCACCCGTGCATGCTCTCCTTTCTTCGGCCGACTTGGTTCCGCAGCCTATTTAGAGACTTCCAAGTTTGCCAAGGTAGATAACGCCCAGGAGGGAGGTGCTCCGACAGCGGGATAAATGTTACCGTGGGGTATCTCTCCTTCCAAAGACCTAACCGGACCTGGTTAGTTTCCCCATCCAGACTCCAGACTCTTTAGCCTCGGATTATCTACATGTGAGAGTGCCGCGGGTCAGTTTCTTTTTTTAAGCGTTCCAAGGAGCTAGCGATGTCTCTACGGACGTCCGGAGGGTCAACACCAGCCAACGGATACAGCATACCGACAGACGTAGGTTTCGTGTACGAAATTGAATAGTAATAATATAATAATTTGCAATTGCATTGGAAGATGTCTTCAAGTTACTGGACTGGAAAGAAATCAATGGCGAGTACACCACTCATCTTCGATTTGTCGACGATATCGTGGTCATGCCAGAATCGCTGGAAGAGCTTGGCACCACGCTTGGTGACCTCAATAGAGTTTCCCAGCAGGTGGGTCTAAAATGAACATGGACAAGACGAAACTTATGTCGAATGTCCATGTTGCACCCACCCCTATATAATAAGTGCTTTAGTAACTTACTTTGGAATCAGAGCAACGTACATATGTGATGTTGTCTAATATTAATTTATTTAAAACAAAGAAGCAAACGTTCTCCAGCTACCACAGCTCTGTTGCTTATTTCAATTGTTTTTACCTCTCGTCACTTGTACTCCTTTGTTATTAATTAATTCACATTGTTAATGAACGCATATCATCATTGTAATATACACGCACACGCGGTTTAGTTTAAACAATTATACCGAAGAGGCCAATGCCCGTTTATAGCATACAGTGATTACGATAGTGCGTTAGTAAAGTTGTGGAACTAAGCACTAAACCAGTTGTTCACGTAAGTACTAACTGTAACGACGCGGGCTTAACGACACATTAACTTAATCTAAGTGTTTAGGAGAGTACATTATAAAAGTGGAGTTAGTATTTGGTTCACTTCTGCTTAGCGTCATCCACAAGAGAACTTAATCAGCAAGTCATACTAGTGTAAAATAGTGTATACCTAACGTGATCATAAGTCCCGCTTAGAGAGGGACAGTCCCGCTTTTAAGCTTTTATCATAGCGCAGAACCGACGACCGGTGGAGCAGAAGAAAGCTGGTGTGACGATCGAGGATCGGTACCAGAACCGTCTGCCGCCAGAAGACTAGATGGACATATGACATAAGCAGAATATCCAGAAAACCTTGCATGTAAATAACATAAGATTAGAAAGGATGGTGTATAAACGAGGAAGCCTACGCTCCGTGGTGGGATATTAAAGGCAGTCAAAAAAAAAAACAGTGATAGCCCAAAAAAACTTCATCATTATGGACAATTCACGCTTGACCAAAAAAATCGACTATGCCAAAATTGCTTTTAAGCTGTCCCGCTGTCCCCAAAATAGTGAACTATGTCCCGTTTTAGCAAAAAAGGACACTCGTGACATTAATTTTTAAATAATGGCGCGAAAGCGAAAAATATATACAGCCAACCCACTAAACAAGAATAGTTTCTCTTTTTAAAATTTTTTCATTATTAAACATTTGATGACTATCATAAACAAGTGTTTTAATAAATTTACAGGCGTCCCGTTCTGAGGGAAAAAAATGATGGTTAAGTTATGTATACCTGTAGAGTTTGGAGTTTGTATACCATCTTAATGCATTTGTGTGAATAGTAAGTGCTTACCTACTTACTGTTATTTCCGCTGTTCTTCAGCTTTTCTACACTCCAACATAGCATAGTAAATATGATTTACATGAACCAAGTTTATGCAGTGGTAATAAAATATTTAATGTTCACAGGAAGCGACGGAAGTGACGGGCCGCAGTGGGAAGTGACATGCCTGTCCATAACAATTGTAATGGCAGTCTTTTAAGTTTTAAATCGCACAGATGTGAGGGGTTCTGCCACTGTGCCCGTCGTTGACAAGTCCTATATGCCTGTAATTTCCCCAAGCACCCTTACCCTCCAAAACCGACAGGGTGGAGGCGGCTAGTGCAGTGAGGATTCCATCGCTGCACTAGGTTCCTTCGCGTTTGGATACCACTTTCCACTTAACATCAGGTGGAGTGGAGTCATTTGCCTGTCAGGTATAAAAAAACCGGAACGCTCCGAAAGGCTCGCATTACTGCTTGCAGAAATAGGTAAGGTGGCAGTACTTACTGGACGAACTCTTTCACAAGGAGCTTTACTGCTACTAAGGATGTACTAGAGATATAAATGCCTAATTTTTATCCTTATATCTTTAAAACGCTCTTTAGTAAACATTACTATTTGGCACTTATGGTTCTTTATCTCTCACCTACAGAAATAAAGAGTGCTTTTCCTACTCTACTAATCACTAAACAGGTAAAAACCGGCCTTCACGAGCTGCATGCTAAAGGCAACTATTATTATTAATGAAATAACTTTAAGTGGAACTGGAATACGGGTATAACGAAAATTGAGGTCCTATTACAAAAATTCGGGATGGTCGAAGCTTTCCAAACAAGTTACCTTTTTTTGTACCTGTGTTTTGAAATAACCAGTTGTGTAGTTCCCAATTACGAAAGAGACCTTTGAATTCCTATAGTGGGAATAGGAAACTCAGAAAATGATGAAGAGTTGAAAGTTAAGTGCTCTTCTTTTTTATGATAACAAGTGACGGGACGGACAATTCCAAGAACGTTTTAAATCACAAAGATCTGAGGGGCACTGCCACTGCTCCCGTTACCTTGAGACATAAGTTAACAAGTCCCATGTGCCTGTTTTTCAAAATTTCACCAGCATCCTTACCCCCCAAAACAGTATATACTTAATAGTTTACTTTATGATGTATTCTGTGCAACATGTATTGTAACACTTAAAATAACACTGTGTATTAAGAACTTATTATGCTACGATTGCACCTTAATTGTTCCCAAAGTGACTTATTTCTGGAAAAATCTACGTCTAGGCAGCTGTTGTGTTCATTGAGTAATATATACACAATACACCGGCTTCATATAAACCACGATTTTATATTGAAAGGGCAATAGAAATACAACTAGGTTTTGTTAAATGCAAATGTCAAGCCGAGTTAAGGCGAGAGTTTGTTAATCCGAACTTTATCGCAAGCGGAACTGATTTAGATTATAAACAAATCAGTATTTTACTTTCATAACTTACCTACTTTGCGTTAAATCCCAAGGTTCCAATGCTTGTTAATTAAAAATCCACTGCACAATCACTTTAGCTAGAGACAATAATAACTTCAAATTTGGAATATCACTAGAAAAAACAAAACGTGCGCGGATATAAAAAGGAACTTTTTTAAAAATGGCGTCTGTTGTGCGTTTAGACGTCGTGCGCCATCGAAGCGTGATGCAGCACTGAGGGCAAGTTATTAGAGGTCTCTCAGAACAACGGTGAAGTCAGAGCTGTGAAAAACATAAACCAAGTGCACGTTCACAAGAAGTTTATTGTTAAATGCCTGGGAGTATTAGCACTGGATGTTTCTGTAGTGAAGTTCCGATTGTCATTTACTTACATAATAAATATTTTGTAAATTCGTTCGAGAATTACCATGCATGTTTTCTCATAATATTTCATGTCTCGTTAAGGGTACAGTCGGCTTTAAAATAAACTTGGGCGTTATGAGTGTTCAAAAGTTCAAAAGAAAGCAAGCCTTAATTCAAAGAATTAAAACAAAAATAACTTTCATTTTTTTAAGCCACAGCCAAACCCATAAGAGTACATACAATTTCACTTGTAATTGAATACCTTGCAAACGCACTGAGATGTGAAACAAAGAGGCAAAGGAAATAACTGCCAAGGCCTAACGGCGCCGGCGCATTCGATCGGCGACCCGGAGTTATGCATATTGAAGATTATGATTTAAAATATTGTAGATTCGTCATACTAATTGAAGTTCTGATTGCTAGAACTATTGTAGCTATTGAATTTACAAGTATAAATTATAGATAATGGAATCGACAGTAGTGGCATCTTTCCGACAATAATTAGTACCTACAACCTCATTGTTGTATTCATTTCATTAATTTTAAACTAAATAAGTTATATTTTGTTTGTTGTAAATGTTGGACACTACATTACATACACTTATCACTGTATATATGTATCAAAATCATTAACTGCCTCCGTGGCCGAACGGTTACCATGCCGGACTGCCACGCAGAGGTCCCAGGTTCGATTCCTGGGCCGGGAGAAATGTTTGCATGGCTTACATTTATTTCTGTCGTGAGTTTGGGTGTAATTTGTGTCTATGTGTGTGTCCATGGCACCCGCGACACAGGGTTTCCCTAGTGCGGGGCTTAGTTGAGTGTGTGCGTTATTTATTTATTTACTTATTTAAGTATTCTATACATATAACTGAACACAACACACTACATTATAGAAATATTTATGTAATTTATTTAAGTTTACTCGTATATTCGCGACACACACGTCTGGTACTCACTCGGTTTTAGGGTCCACTGAAAATCAGCGTCACAGCCTTTTCTCGGTGGTGACAATAGCCAAGTGGGATCCTGTTACATACGCCACAGCCGCGCACATGACATTCAATCTAATTGTGGTGAATATTTAATGTTTGCTTTGTTGTTGTGTATGATTTTATTTTTATTCCTTTTTTTCCTGTTATTTTAATTTTAATTTTTTGTTTTAATTTAGCTTCATCTTTTTTTTATCTTCATTTCATTACTGTGTATATTTTTGTTGTGGCGTAGTAATAAACGATTTCTATTCTATTGTATTCTATGAGATTTGAAAAAAAAAATTCTTGATTTTAGAGAGTACTGTTTTATTTTATAATCATTGGGGCGTGTATACCGCTAGTTGTTCTACAATAGCTGTTTATATCCAGATTACTTACTTCATTTGACGTTCAATACAATAAAAAACAAAAGAAAATACAAATTAATAATTAATTAATAGCTAGCGATAATTTTAATATTCTTTGTATGACCTTCGATTTGGATCTATTTAATACTAGCGTGGCTACGGCAAGGAATGCACTAAGTAGGCATTTTTTTGAGTCATAGTGAGTAATTTCTTCGTTTTTTTTTCCCTTTTCTTTGTATGTCATAGATTTAATTGTGCACCGTGTGTTTGTTAAGGTTCATTTTATTGTGTTGTTGTTTGTGAGGACCTATAATTGGCCTTCAGTTTTTACTGTTAACGACTAATTTACTTTAAAGCTGTTGGTCTTCCTAAGATAAAATAAATAAATAAAATAAACAAATGTCTCAAATGGAGATATGACTGAGTTGCAGAGGACTATGTGGTATGTACTATTAACTAATAGAAATGTACTATTAAGAAAAGTTTACAAAAATAGACAATTTTATTCATTTTATATATTAGAATACATTAATTATGAAATTTTACCAATTTCTGCCGTCCCGATTTTTTGTCTCATATAATGAAATTATCCCTTCAAAAAACTGAGTCGTTCAGCACTAAAAAAATTTTGATCAATTTTATTCACTTTTATGGACAACACACGCTTGACCAAAAAATTGACTATGTCAAAATTGTTTTCACAAAAGAATACTTCATAGTTCACAAGACAGTTTTCTTGTATCTTCTGTGATTTCAGATTTCCCTATACTGTCCCATTTAAAAAGAAACACTCTGTATACATACATAGATGATATAAACACTTGGCGTATTTCAAGCTATTAATGTTAATTGATGGTATAAAAAAAAATCATTATTTTCAAGTCGATATGACTTACGAATGAGTAGTGATTTTTAATCGATGTGACGATTCAAGTGTACTCGTAATTTGATTACTTACGAAATAAAGATTTAAAATCAATTTCATATGATTTAAAAGCTAAAGTTGGAGATATTTCAAGCAACTTCTTAACGTTTAGGACTTATTTAGGACGCCTTACCACTCGACAGTCGATGTCAAGAAAACTATGACCAATTAAAATGGGATCAAATTAAACTAATGGAATCTGACAATTTATGAGATCCAGATCAGCCATTGTAAATATTTGCAATCATAACAGTGAATGTCACATCAATCAAGCAAGCGTAACTCGTAGAGAAAAATCATACATCGTTGTTCTCATTACGGTACATCGACTGTTTGTGATTAAAACATTAACAACACAGAGGTTGAATATTATTACCTATTAGATCGAAAAAAATCTCCAAAATTCGTATCCGAGTAGCAGTAGAGCTCCTTGTGAAAAAGTCCGGCTATCTTGTCTATTTCTGCCGTTCCGGTTTTGTACGATATCGGCGGAACGTTCGCGTGGAGCACACCGAAGCGGAGTTACACGTGTGGCGTCAGAATATCGTTTTACAGTGACGCGGATTGCTCCGTACGGAGCACAGTCTACGTGAACTCCGCACAAGCTTCATTGTAGGCGACTGTCTTCCGTGAATATCCGCTCTAAGTGAAATACTCGATTCAGAGCACTGCGGATTCTGCACATGTGGATAGCCCGCAGGAGGACAGTCCGTACGGACCGAACGCACAGCTGTAAAACCAGCCTAAGGGTGCTGGTGCAATTACAGGCACATGAAACTGGTCATCTTACGTCTCAAGGTGACGGGTGCAGGAACAGTGCGCCTCAGATATTTGCGATTAAAGCCCTGAGTGGCATTGCAAAAATGTTATGGATATGCGTGTCGCTTTTTACCGGGTGCACGACTTGTTACATAAAATAATCTCAGTACAGAGTACTAAAACAGCCGACCTCAAAAGTACGTGGAATTACGTCTATTTGCTAAGTTTTATTGAAATATTCCCTAGTTCGCCACTATACAGGACTTGACACTGGAGATAATAAAAATCGGTTCTCACTACTCAAAGTATATTGAGAGAAAAATGCCTTGAATTGGAGAAATAGCAAAATCAACCATTAAAGTAATTGCTCCTAAATTAAAATTAGGCGCTATTTAGAAAAATGAATCTTCATGCGTGAACAGCCACCCTTCGAGGTGGATGATTTTCTTCCAAATGAAATGGGACCACTATGGAAGTATCCCCTTTCCAACAAAAAAAAGAGTCATGAAAATCGGTTCACAAATACCGGAGTTATCGCGTAACATACATAAAAAAATGAACATACAGTCGAATTGAGAACCTCCTCCTTTTTTGAAGTCGGTTAAAAATCCAAAATTGAGAGGCAAGGAGATGTAGACCATATATGTATAACACTACCATATATATAAAACATTTTAATTCCAAAGATCGAGTCGAGTCTATTTTTACTGTTTATTAGTGGCATTCATTATAGTTGAAATAATTAAGTTCTATAATCACTTGACGCCTTGTTTGGCAATTCATTTTTTTATAAGGACAATACCAAATGTCATTGATTAATGAATTTATGCTACTTAATGAAGAATAAAATAAGGAACGGTAATCAATAAAATGAACTGTGGAAGCCTAATGTAGGAACAGCAGCCTCTTAATTGAGAGGCCGATGGTTCGAATCACTATGGTGACAAGTACCTGTGACTTTCTTTTTCTTTCTCTTCCAAGTTACGTAAGTTTGAAAATGTTTAGTGGCAATATTTCTCGCTAACGGTGTCCACGATAACATTGGAAAACGGGTGAAGTCTTCAACAAGCATTTGAGTTAACGTGACGAACTAATGCCACAAATCTTGTAACTGCAGACACCCGTGCCCAGTAGTGGGGTGAATAATGGGTTGATGATGATGAATCAATAAAATAATACATGGTTGGCTGAGTAAAGAAATATATTTCTAACAGACGACGCTACGGCAAAAAAGTCGTTAAAAAACCAAAAACAAATATCTGCCACAAGCACATTGTAAGGTCTTCTGGTCCGTTTCATGGGTTAGTGGGCATATCGTCCGGCACGGTTTGCTAGAAGACGTTAGTTCGAATGGGTCGAAGGATTTTTCAAAGTATAATATAATGTCAGTAATAATAATATCCTATTATGTTTTATTACTGTTTTACTTTCCCGTACACGTTTTTATTTATGTGGTTAGCAAAACTACGTCTTGTATTGGTATCAATATTTTGTTTTTAAGTGATGCTCTGAATATTTCCTAAACAATGTGTTCGGAAAGATGTGTAGTCTTAACGTATTATGTTAGTTTATAATTACAATAAGATATTTTTATATTAGTTTACTTAAGTTTATTTTCCAATAAAGAAATTTTAATTCAATCAAATTAATATAATTACAACAAAATAATGTAATATGTTACAATATCTTTATTTGAAAAGCTTTTGTTAACATAATGGAATGCAGTTGATGTAACAAAGTCACATTTATTTTTTTCAGGGATAGCAAACAATTGTATACGGCATGTTTACAAGTGCAATTAACAACATTATCAGAGCTTTAATCTCAGATCTTTGCGAGTAAAGCTCTGAATGGCATTGCAACTGCTACGGATAAACATGTTGCTTATCACCAGACGCACAACTTGTTCGATGTCACTTGTATCATGAAAAAGAAGATCACTTGAGGCTTTGTTACATCAAATACATTATATATTCGCTATGTTTAGTATGCAGTTTGGCGAAAAAGTCCACTCTTTACAGTAAATAAACCAATGTACGTATTGTGATGTAACCCTATCAATAAACATAGTGCCTGCTCTGAACATAAAGAAGCCAGATTACAAATTCAGCTCAACGAGTCTTGTCAATAAAAATTCAAATTCATTTATTTCTCCGTGTTATACAGGTTATACAAGATTTTAATCCGTGCCATACTGTTTTTATATTTTTTTTATTCATGAAATGATTTGCAGAGACAGAGAGAGATTGGAATCATTTGAAATGTGGTCTGGAGGCGAATGAAAAAAATAAAATGGATTGAAAAAACATCATATGAGGAAGTTTTGGAAAGGGTTGGGGAGGAGAGAAGTCTTTTGAATGCAATATAGAGGAGAAGGGGGAAATGTTTGGATATTTGTTGCGTAATGACGAATTTGTAAGAGTGATAATTGAGGGGAGGAGGGAAAAGAAAGAGAGGAAGACCAAGAATGGCGATTATGAATACAAAGATCAGCCACGACATGGCGTGGTCACTGTTTCGAGTCCAGCCGGATCGCAGGAATTTTTCTTTGTGTTAATAATTGTAACAAAGTTATGGGGTAATGCCACAAAAATAATTGAATAGCGTGGTAGTAAAACATGGTGATATTAAATAAAAGTTATTCCGGGAAGTATAGGCCGGGCACTGGTGTGAGACGCCTCGTGTGCCGACACACTTGTGCCATCCCAGCTGCACAGCATCTTGGGTACCTTGTCGCGGGGACCCAATTTTATTCATATAATTTAATTCTAGTTTTTATAACAATATTAATAACGCACACACTCAACGTAGCACCGTACTAGGGAAACTCTGTGTCGCGAGTGCCATGGACACACACATATACAACCACAAATTACACTCAAACTCACTAGAGAAATAAATGTAGGAACCTGGGACCTCCGACAGTCCGACATGGTAACCGTTCGGCCACGGAGACAGTTTTAGTTTCTATTGTACTAATGTATTTTAACATATTGTCTAATAAAAAGATCTATTCCTATAAAACTTAGTATTTATAACACTTATTTGTTTTTACGTTGTGTTTGGTTTGACACGCCTTCGGTAGTGTTTGTGGTACAGTTAAACAAGAAAATTTTACTACGAATATTTAAAATACACTTTAGTAGCAGTAGTTTCGAAAACAATTGTCCAGGGAAGTACTGCCATTATACCTATTTCTGCCGCCGAGTAGTGATGTGAACAGCACTGCGTTTCGGATTTGAAGGGTACGGCTGCTGGTGAAATTACAGATACATACGTGGGTCTTTATAACGTCGCGACAGATACGGTGCAGACCACTCAGATCTTTGAAAATTGAAGCTCTGAGTAATACTGCTACTGCGTGTCACTTACCACCAAGCGCACGGCTTGTTCGTCCCGCCACTTGATATCAAAAAATAAACAAAATAAAGTAGATCATAACTTGGCAGACACAAAGCAATTGACAAATACCCATGCATGCCAAAAAAGTTTAGACGTTGACTCCGCCCAAATTTGTGAAACAAATATATGCCTGAAGTTCGCGTGACATGCGACAAGAGATGTTGAATTTTGCGCATTAAAAGTACCAAATTCGATTTAGCGGCATAACTCTAAAAGTAAAGGGATTAAAAAAAATCCGTAGTGACAGTTGTCGATCATGCATAAATATAATTAATTATCTACTTTTTGTCCTAATAACCTGTAGCATTTCGAGGATGAATCGAAAAAATGTGAAAATTAGAGGATTTTTATATATCGAGGAAACTTTATTGTTTTATGTTTCTGATTTATGTCTATGCTTGAATATATCGTGTAGTTACTCATACAATATTTTATTTTTAACTTTAAAGTGGATATACCCCTCTAAAATCAAATCGAAGATTAGGAATTTTTCCTCTGCTCCCTCTTAATAAAGATAAATTTCCTGTTCTCAAACTAGGGAATTCCCTATGCTATGAGTATCAGAGCAAATGAATTCACTGCGGGACACTATCCGGGACACCAATTTAGAAAAGTTTATTTCTCAAATTGGTCCTATCGAGAATCGAACCGTAACTTCCACACCCAGTACCCACAACCTAAACGTTACTTGAAATGGGCGTATATGTTTTTTTTTATTGTTATTTATTCTGCATTGATCAATAGAGAAAGGGAGCTCTATCACTATTTTTACTTGTTTCTAGGGGGATAAGGTAAGAAATTACAGCAAGAGATAAGTAGATATTTTTATGATTACATTTCTTCAAACAATATTTTTGTGGTTTTGAGTTTTTGTCACAAGCACCCTTTCAACGGCGGCAGAGAGGTCGTCAAAAAGTACACACAAATCATATTTTGAATTGACACAACATACTTTATATATTTAAAGGCACCAGTCAACCGCTATACGGTCTTGTTATTTCGCAATCCGCTATGAACGGTGCGTAAGCAAATTATCGATGTGGTCGCAAAAACTATCGCTTAAGTTTACAACTCAACAGCAACGGTTCTTGGAATACCAACTTGGATGGAATGAGCAAACGTTGGCGTATACTGTTACAGTTATAAGTAATTAATTACTAAAGGTTCTAGAACGACTTGTCCAAAGCGCTTTTATCACATGAAAGGCATACAAATAACACGAATTACATGAAACAAATAATCAATATGAGACATTTTATAACTTCTATTTAAGCATGATA
>NW_020653850.1:3580665-3591049 GCF_003589595.1 Hyposmocoma kahamanoa
ATTGCTTTAAAGTTTAAAATTGTTTATTTTGCACCTTTTTAACACCTTATGTAAAAACTCTGTATATCATTTACGCAGATGTGAAAGTATGTAGCTAAGTAAATGTTCAACTTACAAAGCCTCTTCAAAATGTTTAAATAGAGTTAACCTATAACTACCGGGCAATTATAATCTGCTGTTTCGTTTAAACAAATCGATTAATCAAGAAAAATAATTGTGCGAAAATCAGTGGCAGAACAAAAGATTTTTTTTACCGTGATAGAAATGCCTCTTACCAAGTTTCGAGTAATTTTTTTTTTTATGATACTAAGCAACAAGACGAACTGGTCGTGCGTCTGGCGTTGAGCGACACGCAGAGCTTTAAATCGCTAAAATCTGAATGGCAGACCCCCTGCCCCCGTCAACCTGAAATATAAGATGAAAAGTCCCGTGTGCCTGTAATTTCACCAGCACCCTTCAAAACCGGAACGCAATAATGCTCAGTGTACTGCTTGGCGGCAGAAATAGGGAAAATGGCAGTACTTCCCTGAACCAACTCTTTCACAAGGAGTTCTACTGCTAGTAGTACAGTCTGCCACTGGGTTTTAACTAAAATTTCGTTTATACGAAGCCCGCTCACTGGGCTGCAAAATCGCAATTCATTACTATAGTAGCTGCACAAAAAAACGTTACATTGAATAAACCTAAAGACGTCTTTTTTACCGAAGGCTTATTTGCCGAATGCAAATTTGGACTTTTTATGCTGTCTTTAGTAAACTTTCTCCGTAGTCCATAGGCCAATAGGTCGGGTTTCATGATTATGATTATTTTTTATTTATAACAGTTTAAGACGGAAGTTTTAAACAATTTTCTAACAGCTTAATGATTTTTAAACATTGTAATTAGATTCATAATGTTTGTTGAAATTGGAAGTTAAATTACCATTTATTGCAGTCAAGAGCACATCCAGCTTTACACTTTGAACTTTGAGCCGATGTCGTAACCTTCATAGTTGATTTAAAATCTTGATTACACTTGATTAAACTTTCAGACGTCGAAACCGCTAGATTGGTTTACTTCAGTTACTTTCACAGTCTAATGACATACGGCATTTTGCTTTGGGGTAATGCCGCTGATATCAATAGAATCTTTGTCCTGCAGAAACGTGCAGTTAGGGCAATTTACAATCTGGGCCCCAAAGTATCTTTGAGAGATAAGTTTAAGGAAATTAACATTCTTACACTAGCCTCACAGTACATTTATGAAAATGTAATTTATGTTAAAAGGAATAGTAATTTATTTATGAAAAATAGTGACAGACATAACATTAATACGAGGAATAGAAATAAACTAGCTTTTCTTGATAGTCGTCTTCACAAAGTCAAAAAATCATTTAAGGGGCAATGTATACGCTTCTATAACAAGATTCCGGTTGATATACAAAATTTGCCTTTCACGAGGTTTACAACTATAGTGAAACAAAAACTTTATACTAAAGGTTATTATACAACTTCTGCGTACTTGGATGACAAAAATCCGTGGTAGTAACCCGTTTAGCTCATGGAGGTAGTCTCGATCTCTGATGTTTCAAATAAAAAAAAAAAAATATTGTAAATGCTATTTACAAAGAGCAACCCCTAGAGTTTCTTGCTCATTCTTCTCAGGGGAATCTGCCTTACGAATGAGCGGTAGAGTTTAACCATTGTGACGATTTCAAGTGTAATAATGCTTACCTATGAAATAAAGATTATTTTGAGTTTGAGTTTGAGTTTGAGTTTGATTGTCAATTTTGACGTGATCTTGAATATATAATTTTCTTTATTATAAAAAATAAATGTCGGGACGAACAAGCCGTGCGCCTGATGGTAGGCGACACACCTATAATAGCTGCAGCACCACTCAAAACTTTAAATCACAAAAATCTGAGGGTCACTGCCTCTGCGCCCTGTCGGGCGTCAGTGCCCCTCAGGACTTCCCATGAGAGATAAGTTAACAAGCCCCATGTGCCTGTAATTTCACCAGCTCCCTTTACCGGTCGAAATTGAAACGCGCACACTACTTTTAAAACTATAGTGAAACAAAAACTTTACATTAAAAGTTATACTACACAGTTTTTGTATACTTGGATAATATTATATAAGTATTACGAGACCATATAAGAACCTGTAAAGGGCTCGAAACGTCGGTTTGTTTGAAAAAACAAATATACACGATTTAAATCTGAAAAAAAAATAGTTTCATTTCCTATGTGTATGTAACAATAGCGAAAACCAAAGAACTCGAAATGTAAGTATTACCTATTTGACATTCATTGTTTCGGACGGTCGGACGAGAGTAGATCCACTGGAAGGAAGTAGCATTAATTTCTAGCTGACTGAATGTAAGTAAATTTTAAAAGGTTCAACGTTAAATCTGAATGAAACGGAATAAATTTTTGGTAATGACCTTAGAACCTTAAGCAGACATGTAATTTAAACTCAATTTGGCTACGATTTGGCGAGACAAAGTGTCATCTGCGATCATAATGTAACCGTTTATGGAATCTCGTCACAGTGGCGGAATTCATTGTGAATTTTACAACTTTCACTCATTGTTTGAATAGCAGGGTCATCCGCGAATCCGGTTCATTTGGGACGCTCGACATCGAAAGTGGTCTCATAATTGTGTTATAAAATACGTATTAAAGCACTGAAAGGTGATACTTTAAGAACTATAAAGTCATGTTTGGAGCTATAATCTAGTAGGTACACAGGAAGGCATTGGTGTTTATCTAGAAAAGTACAAGGATTTATTACAGCAAAAAGTTGTGATATTGATGATAGAACATTTTGTTAATTACTTAAACCTGTTAAGCATTTAATAAGTAATATCTGTTATTATTATACGCTCCCGGACAGATAAATCGAGCCACCTCGCATTTTCAGTATTAAATGCCCTAATCTTTTGTTTCTAAATTTGGATTTGGAAAACCGGGGAAAACTTTTTCTTCGACGATAACAATACTTTAGTATTCTAGCCCTTTCTAGACAAAAATGCGAGGTGGCCCGAATTATGTGCACGGAAGTATATTCTTAGTCTCTTTATTACATGATTATAATTAATTATGGGTTTCTTACCCACGGTATGAGTTAATTTTATTTTCCCATATTATCCTGAAGATACAGTGACGATGGATTTAAACTATTCAGGACGTGGAATGGACGGGCACTGCCACTGCTCCCGTCACTCAGAGACGTAAAGTTGAAAAGTCTCTTGTGCCTATAGTCTCACCAGCATCCATGCCCTTCAAAATCGGAACGCCGTAATGTTCACATTACTGAAGGCAGAAATAGGCATGGTGGCAGTACTTCCCAAAACTAAGTCATTCGATTATATCGTTATTCCATTACAATAAAGGAAAATTTTTGGATGAATAATAAAAAATCCTGGTCTAAATAATAAAAAAACTATCGTATAAAACTACGACACAAAATCCTTAAAAATTTAGTGTGTTCGGCCTTTTTACGACCTGCTTCGGTTTTCAGACCTATACAAATAAATTACGGTACTAATTGTAATAAACAAGAAATTAAAGATTGAATTGATTGTGATGTTTAGGTGTTAGACATCATACACATTTAATTCATGGAATATTTTGTATATCAATAGAGTACAATCAGCGTTGTACAAGAGCCAAGCTTCATTCAACAAAAAGCATTTCTTTGATTATGTAATAAACAACGTACCTACAAGGTACAACCATTCATACAACAAAGTACGTAATAACTTTCTTTTACTCGTCGTTTAAGGTAAATACAATTATTACGAAGATTCCGAATGGTATTCTCAAATTGGTAAAAAAAGCACGAACTTTCGAACGATTATGTTGTCTATTATACAATTGCAAAGAAAATATACGATTCAATGGTTCCGATATGTAATGTAGCTATCATCGAATTTACAATGAGTGTTTAGAAGGCTGTGCTACGACATCAGAAAGAGAAATTTTTATTTTATAACTTGTCATAACTGAACGTGATCGTATTTGAAACCTTTGTGTGGTTCAAGTTATTGGAATACAGCGGAATTTGATATGGTATTAAAATTCAAGCAATTCGGATGTAGAATACAGAAGTTACCACACTAAACTTATGGGCGCTCAATTTTTTTTTATAATAAATAACAAGTGACGTGCCCGTGGTGGTAAGCGGCACGCCTATCCATAACAGATGCAGTGCCACTTAGAGTTTTGCACTGCCACTGAGACGTAAGTTGTAAAGTCCCATGTGCCTGTAATTTCACCAGCACCCTTACCCTTCTAAACCGGAACGCACTAATGCTGACATTACTTCTTGGTGGCAGAAATAGGTACTACTAAGTACTTCCCTAGATGAACTCTTTCACTAAAATACTACCTCTATGATATAATGAGAAGACGCGGTTGTTACATCGAACTCCGGAGTGTGTTTATAGACTGGTTGGACTACCGAATATTACACAACCAGGACACAATTTTCATTTAACTTTATTTTATTTGACAATAAAATAACCTACACCACCAAATAACCACCCTAACCCTACAAAACGGGAACATAGTAGAGCTCTGCTGCTACTAGTAGGTAGACACATAGTTCTAAGAGAATTTGTTGTTAACACTATGAACAAGATTCTGAAATAAATATTTTAATTATTATTAATGTATATATAAGTGGGAAAATGGGCATTTGAACCCGGAGTCGCTTTAAAGTTATAACGGCACTCAAACGACCTCATACGCGAGGATCGTGTGATTCCACGGCTGGCTGGTTAAATTTTAGTCGCATCCAGTTCCGGGCTCAGTTGCATTTCGAGAGATGACGTTGATTTATATCATCTGAACTTGACGGGTGCACAGATTAGAAACCAGACCAACTGTGTAACTTTCTTAACTTGCACCATACCGCGAATTTGTTATGTAAAGCCAGTCACCTTTCGCATAACCTTTTGGCCTAAAAGCCTCTTCTTTCAAACATTCGTCGTCACAACTTAATCACTTATGACGACTTAACACTTGACATAATAAATTAATTTATCATTTGGTTGAGACCGGCGGCGAATTCTATAAAAATAATTAATTAGGAGTCGATAATATCTCTGCTCGATTTAAAAATTTTTCCCGTTCCCGATACTAATTAGAGCCATTTCAAAAATGTATATATATACTATACGGTCTCAACCAAATGATAAATTAATTTATTATGTAAAGTACTTATTGAGTACAGCGGTTTTCTTGTAAAATTTTGAGATAAGTTTGTGTTTTTTTTCTATTGTGATAATTTTTCACACTGTAGAATAATCAGTGTATATCCTCGATTTTACTATATGTTTTTTTCCAAAAGTTATTGATTCAGCACACCATCCTTCACACCACACACATTATTAACACGACCGAGCCAAGTTACACACAAACACAAACAAAACAAGCGCAGTCAGACTACCGCCGACGAATTTAGCAATGTACGGGAAAACGATATACTTTATGTTACATTGCATTAAAATATGTTTTGTATGATATTTATGCGTAATAAATGAAAAACAAAAAACACTTTCACTGTTATGTGGAATAAACCAAAACTATTATAATATTATGATAGTGTAAGTTTTAATCATGCATTGAAATTGTTATCACTGGCACACTACGTCTCCCTCTCTGTTCAGTTCTCCTCTGCCTCAAAGGTTTACTGGAAGAGACCGCTCTCAGCGATAAGGCCGCCTTTGCCCACATTAATTTTAAGTTGTCTATGTACTGTTTTTTTTTTGTGTGTGAGCAATATAGTGTATTATCTATCTATCTATCTACCATTTGAGGTTGTCTTAAGAGTGAATGATTTACTTGACTATACATCTAACATAATTTAACATTGACTTACATTGACTTACAATTATATGGACGTCGGGTCCGCGCTAAAAAGTGTCCGAACTTATAGGGCGTTAAAATCGTATACAGAGCGTCATTCACGCTTTAGTCTTCGTTTGTTCGACTGACAGCGAAGCAAGCAAAATTAGACAGTACTGCGATGACATTACAATTTAATTTCAACGTTTTAGCTTTTTCATATTCCTTTACATGTCACTGTTGACTTGGGACATTTTTTTCGTGGTTTGTGTATTAGACCCGTCGTCCATTTATTTGTAAGTCTATGTAATTTAACGACAAGTGGCAAATGGTTTTGATTTAGTTCTATAATAAAACACTTTTCAATCATTTTTGTTTGTAATACGATTTCTATTTACTATTGAGTTTTGATTACCTTTAACGAGAAGATATCACCTTATTGAATGTGATAAAGGTGAAATTGAATTTACCAGGAAACATTGGGATGGTAAAGAACTTTTAGGGCCAACTGGCGGACTACAAGACAGAAAACATTATATTTAACGATGTATATGTACGCTATTATAATTCAGATGCTATAACTACATTTAGAATTTTTAATGAACAAAAAATCATTCTTGTAAGATGTAACTTTTCAGCAAAAATGTAACTTATCAGATAATGAAATGTAATTTTCGACTCAGGGGTCTCTGCAACGCTGCTGGCCAGTACCGTGCTGTGACCATGGAACGTGTAATATGGTGTGTGAAATATGAAAAAACAATCATAACGTTTTAGGAAACCTGTTATTAATGATAATCATTTAGTCTCTACATACTTATATAGTTTTTCTTTTATCATATTCGTGTTTTTTTTTAAGTTAAAACCTACAAATTATTAACGTATGATTTACCTTGATGTTTTACTTAATGAGTCTCTAAAGTTAAATTTTGAGACAACAATATTTCCAATTTACCATTATTATTTTTTTATGTTATTATAAAAATCTGACTATGTCGTGTGGAGGCCAGTCATGGAAAAAATAAGGTATTCATTTTTGTGAAACACGCTATTGCCTAAGGGCACAGATTTCTAAACAAGCCGGCTCGAAACCGTTGTCGTAGAATATTGATTGAGCAACTGCCTAGACATGAATTAACGCCATGGGCAATATAATACTTAACCACAAATATAACCAACAAAACAAATGAAAATTACAGACGAATCACTGATACAAATTGCCAAACGCACGCATGACCAATTAGCCTGCCATTGTCATTTTCAACAAAAAAACAAATAGTATAATACTATTTTTTTATGACACCAAGTAACGGGACGGGCAAGTTGTGGGTGCAATCGTAAGCGATTGATTGATTGATTATAAGGATGTCACGCTAGCAGTGTTAGTTTCTTATAGGTATCGGGTTTTTCAATAAGGATATAACAGTTTTGTATTTCAATGAAACACAGAATAATAATAGATATCAAGCTGAAATGTATTCCAGGTGCAGTAGGGCTATTTCTCCTAGAAGGGCTAAATTCTCTGACTTCAGTGGTCGAATGTTTTTCTTAATTTCAGGAAAAACATTGAGCGGGAAGGAAAAAGAACTCAAACTTACATAAGATTCCGTTAATGCGGCAACTAGATTCTTAATACTTAATGACATATTTGATCCACCGAATTCAGCTACCACGGAAATCAGGATTTCTTGACAAACGGCGTAATTTTTGTATAAAATATTATGAAAAAGGCAATAAAAACATTCAATAATCTACATAATTTACTAATATGACTAACTATTAAACCAGGCTTTAAAAACTAAAATTTCTTTATAAATCGACCAGAATAACGCCAACAAATTTCATCTTATGACTATTAATTAAAATCAGTTTACAGTTTGGCTGTTTAGCCTTTTTTCAACCACACAAAGTATTTCCGTACCTATTTTTTTTTTAAATTAAGAACTTAAACTATAACTACAAAAGCAATAAATTTTTGGAAATTTGCGCGATTAATATCTTTCATCACTTTTTATACATGACGAGGTAATTCATGCAGCTTTAAAATTTTTCCTTCCGCTTTTTCTACGCTTACCTCTGTCTATCTTTTTCTTTAAACCTTTTATATATAATTTTTATTTTTTATTTTTTTTAGCACGCCACTTTATCTTCTTGATTCCTAATTTTTTGTTTCTGTTTTGATATTCCTTATTCGTTTTCAGTGGGAAGCAAGTAGTAATATAAAATTATGAAAATCAAGAGTACTAAACGTTTATATGAAAAAAGGTATTAAATTCTAAATTTAAAAAAAATATGGCTTCGATGGCAGGTTTTTCCGATTTCGGTGGAAGCATTTCTGAATTCGGTGGCATAAAATCCACCGAATCCAAGGCCACGGGATTCAGAAAATATACATTTTTCTGATATTACTCGTAAACGGCAATACTTGTAAAACCAATAAATTATTATTATATTTTAGTCATTACAACACATAGTATAAAAAATATTACATACAACCATAAAATTTAGTTTTTGAAATATCGTATACACCGAATTCAGAAATCAACCTGGACTAAATCCACCGAGTTACGTATTTACACGCAAAAACTCCTAAAATCGGCGATAAATTGTCAGGGGCGTGGTGGACGAACAATACGAACATATTCCGAAGCTTCTAAAATGCTTCCCTCTGATGTGTAGCGTGATAAGTAACTACCACCGAATTCCTTCGTAAGCCTGGGACACGCAGCAATCTTGGTATTGTGATAAAACTATTGTCTAGTTTATTGTGGAATTCAAATTAGAAGTACTGTCATCTAATATATTACTCGTGAACTAAAGTCTAATATTGATATATGGTTTCAATTTTGAGAAAAATGACACTGGATCCGGGACACGCCACTGTTGTCAGGTTTTAGACTTTTCGGATTTTTTTTCCATTAGGTCCGAAAGGTTTATTGGGAAAATTTTGTACTCTCCAGTTAGCTTTCGACCTGTATTGTAATGTCTTTTTTTTGTAGATTTTTGTTTTGATAAATAATTGGAGTTTAGTGCATGGACACTGAAAATTGCAGCTTTGGAGAAATGCCCAGTACACATGTTACATTTAAGAATGGAATTCGATCTCGTTCATATGACCCCCGTGAGCACGTTTGCAGTTAGTCAAACAATCGATCTATTGACGAGGAAGTTCGATAATCGTGTAATCTCACGAAATGGTCCGGTCGAATGGCCACCTCCCTCATACGATCTAACACCGTTGGACTACTTTTTATGGGGTTATGTTTAGTAGTTGGTTAATGCCAACAAACCAACAACGTTAAATGAGCACAGGAACAATATCAAATGCGGAATTACCAACATTTCGTCCGATATGTGAGGAAGAGTGGTGGAAAATTGGCTCTGAAGAATTAAACGCTGCAAACATGATCGCGGTGGTCATACGAACAAGATAGAATTCCATTCTTAAATGTAACATGTGTACTGAACTTGGAATACATAAATAAATAAATAACGCACACACTCAACATAGCCCCGCACTAGGGAAACCCTGTGTCGCGGGTGCCATGGACACACACTTAGACAACCACAAATTACACCCAAACTCACGAGAGAAACAATTGTAGGCCATACAAATATTTCTCCCGGCCCGGGAATCGAACCTGGGACCTCTGCGTGGCAGTCCGGTATGGTAACCGTTTGGCCACGGAGGCAGTAAATACTTTTCAGCTCCATACTCAATTATTCTTTGTTTTATAGAAATACAAAATTGTTATATTCCCATTGAAAAACCCTTTAATTGAAGCATTATTTACTTTACACTTTTTATTAACGACACGGTACTACCTACCTTTCTTGCTTGCACTTGTGCATTTCTAATTAGTCTTTTTTAATTCTATCTCAATCGTGAATTCAGTCAGCCTTGGTATGTAAATTTGCGTATACACGGTTTTTCATAGGACTGAAAGAGGCAAATAATCAATAGGCTGTACTGTATTACAGTCAGAGAATGTGCGATCGGCATGTGTCCCGTCAGACAAAACACTTAGGCGCTTCGTTAGTGAAAAGTTGAGTGAAAATTTGTTCAACTAATCTTTTAATTATATTATGCCTCGATTAAAGATTTTTTAATTCAAACTGGTTGGATTTGTGTTGTATGGCCTTATCCTACGTTGGCATATGCGTAAGTAAATTTTAATGCTGAGTATGTTTTTCCATCGACCAAAAAAGTTACCACCTAACTTTGGTCGGTATAAATGTAGAAACACATGTAGAAATCACTTTTTCAGAAGCTTGTGCTCAGTAGCAGGAGGTATAAAGGTTGATGATGATAATTTGCAGGAACGAATGTACATATAAAGTTTGCCGTGTTAGTCGTCAGTGATCTTGCGATAGTGGTACTGCGATAGCTATACTGCCTTCTAACTGTGCTGATTATGGCAAATTTTCAATTGTTGAGGGAAAATATGTTTACCAGATGACTTGGTGGAGGTTTTGCCGTGTTTCCGATATGGAAAAGTATTGGTTTTAATTATAAAAGGTATACGTAGGCAGGGCTCCGTCACTTGCTCG
>NW_020653850.1:3591059-3648588 GCF_003589595.1 Hyposmocoma kahamanoa
AGTACATTACAATCCTTGTAGAACCGCAGCATTCGGTTCCGCACGACTGCACACGGCGTGCAACGTTATTCTCATCTCTCTGAGCGCGTACTTAGGTTTTTTTTTCCTCGTAGTGAGCGCCTGGTTTAATGTTGTCAAATTTAGTAGGCTATCATAGCGTAGGTAGTATATTCGATTTTATATGAGAGTGATATATCTGTTACGTAGTAGGTAACTAATAAGTAATTTGTGACGTAGGCACAATAGTAAAAGAGACAGAAGAAGAGTGAGTGAGCAAAAAAACATTTGTTTATGTTGGTACTTAAGCTGCCAACACCTTCAAAAAGACTGGACTCCTCTTAGTAACTTTCTATGGTACTGGATTCGTAGCAATAAAGAATTAAAAGTACAACCTTCGCTCCACAGCAATGAGCAAAACTGAACGAACCGTGATTCACGCATTTAAAACGATCCTTAACAAGAATAAAATCTTTTTGATCGGTTCAAAAGCCAGTACATCTTCTTTTAATGATCTGTACAAGTGGAACGCCAAAATGGTTAATAAAAATTGAAAGAACGATTCTCGATTCAAACGCACTTGTAACGATCGTGAAGATCGTTTGTGTGTCTGTAATCTCTACAGAACCATAATAGGTACGTACCTCCTTGCAGAGTAAACCTCTGCGGATAGGCTAAATGTTGAGTTTCATGGCAAGTATACCTTTGCGAACCAAGTATTCGTTTTTTATATAATTTGCATGTGTGCTATGTAGGAGAAAACGGTATAAGAAGACGTGAGCTGAGATCAAAGTGTCCTTGTACTAGCTATGGTACGTAATAAACAAAAGCGTATTTGTTTGTACAAGTATGCTTGCGGTAAAATTTAAACGTGTAGACGAGTCTTTATTTTCATATGATCCCGAAGAATATTACTGGACTTTTTCATATTTCATATTGCTTTCTATACTACGCATATCTGTCGAATAAAATTACTAACGAATGATTTGAAAATTGGTCCTCCAAAACAATCAATCCATCAAGAGTGTGACGCACACGCAGGCGCCAAGGCCTAGCGCCATCTGTAGATTATATGACGTCGTTACTGATAACTTTATTTTCCCTTTTCGAATAGTATTTCTTTAACTGATATGGACCTTATTTCAAGTCTACTAAGAGCAAAATTTCTGTAAAGATGTATACTCAAAATAAGCTACAATTACACAGGACAGAATTGTACTTTTAGTTTTATTTGTAAGTGTAGATCGGTTGGTAACGGATGCTAAAGTTAGGAAACATTCTCTGACTCGCATGCATGAACGGAAACGTGTTATTTTAAGATCAAAGTACAGTGTCGTCTGGCCCTTAATAGACTCATTGTATGTATGAAACACTACAACAATTCACGAATAATATTCTCATATAATTTATAAATTAAGTATTGTAAATCAAATATTATAAATCTCCAAGTATGTATATGATGAATCATACAGTGTGTCGAGTTCGTAAAATGCCTGATTATTTCCAATGTTGCAATTAGTAATCTGGTATTTTTGCTATGCCTTTTTTCGTAGGAGTTATTATTGGTAGAAAAGCGCAAACATATTCCGTATTTTATAGTACTACAAAATGACATGAGTTCACATCAATTTAAAAAATAAGTATAGAAAAATGAGCTTATATCATCAAGGGGTTTTTTTTCAACTAATCGTAAAATAAGAGGATAGTTGGTTCTTGGACTGTCAATGCTGTGTAAAAAACAAAATAAAAGCTACTTACTCAATAATCTCACAGATTTATTACTTATATTGTACATTTTAATAGCAGTAGAACTCCGTGTAAGAAGAGTTCGTCCAGGGAAGTACTGCCACGTCCATATTTTTACCACCAAGCAGTAATGAGAAAGAAGTTACGAATAGGAGTGTCGTTTTACGTTTAAGCCTTTGAAAAAATTATATCGCATACTATATGTGTTCTATTTAGTTCAGTTGATATAAAAAATCATTGTTATATTGTAAAGTACGTATTGAATACACCTATTGAACAATTTCGAGGCAAATTTGTGTTTTTTTTTCTATCTTGAAAAATTTTAGGAATCGTGTTTTCACGCCGTATTCTTTCCCAAAGTAATTGATTCAACACTCACTGTTATAAAAAAATACATATAAAAAACATATAACATATAAAACATATAAAAAAAGTTACCGATCAATTTCGTTCATAGAATATTTAAACCTCTCCCGAGAAAAGTTCATTTTGCAGATGTGGCCTTATTATACATAATGAATATATATATCATATGTTACATGTCTATGGCCTGGGGCCTAGGGCGGCCAAGACTGTAAATCCGCCACTGTATATATCTAATCTTTAGTAGAACGATATTCTGTGACTATAAACGATAGCTACCTACCATGTAACTATCGACACATGTGCACGTTCATCGATCCATTAGAGAGTGAATCAGACCGCATCGGCCCCGTTGCGTAATTCGCCTTGACTACCATGTCGAGTCCTCGTTGACGATAACGACATACTCTCGTACTTTTATTGTTTAGCATTATTTTTATTGACACTGACTCCTATAGAACGCTAAAAGTGAACTGTGAAGAGGCAAGGGTATCACAAACTCGAATTTTTTTTTCCGAAATTAATTTTGTTCGAATTTTCATTACACCGAAAGCCGAATTATAACGAAACCCTTGTTCTTTTAGGTATTGTTGGATGTTTATCGCAAAGACACGATTAGGTTAGGTTAAGTTAGGGTCTAAAAGAAAAAAACATTTTCCTCTCATAATTCCTTTCGAGGTTATGAAAATCCGAGCAAACGTTGTTTCTGGAAAATGTCATTTCGGACTCCTGATAGGTAACCGAGGCAAGTCCATGTGAAAGCAGCGTAAAGCTGAACTTGATGCTAAACTAGACGAGATAGTGGCCTGTTCACACTCCGCTATTAACTATAATTAGGTTGGCGGTGCATTCTTGTGCCCTCAAAGAGTACGATGGTTCACCAGCAAGATTGGCTACATTAGTCATCTTCGAGCGCATCAGCGCCAACCCAACTAAGGGTCGTATTCTAGAACTCTATCCAATGCTCAAGTCAGGATTGCACTGGCAACACAAGCACTGGAAATACGACCCTAATGGCAGGGACTTGAGTATAATAACGCACACACTCAACATAGCCCCGCACTAGGGAAACCCTGTCTCGCGGGTGCCATGGACACACACATAGACAACCACAAATTACACCCAAACTAACGAGAGAAATAAATGTAGGTCATACAAATATTTCGCCCGGCCCGGGAATCGAACCTGGGACCTCTGCGTGGCAGTCCGGCATGGTAACCGTTCGGCCACGGAGGCAGTTAAATAAGAAAAAAGTATAATTTCGAGTGCTTTAAACCATACTCAAATCCTGACTTGAGCATTGAGTAGAGTTCTAGAATACGACCCTAGGAGTCCAAGTGGGCGCCATGATCAAACACGGACGGATAGAGATAAATTGACAGTGCCGGCTTTACTTATAGTGCAGGATATGCGCCGCACGCGGGCATAGGGGGTGCTAAGAACCACTCGCAATGTCTAAACGGACTAAACGGTCTAATGATCATTTCTCAAACAAGAGTTGAGATTAGAGCGAAGCGTTTGTGCATGTATAAATAAAAAAACGTCATTAAAAAGGATGTCATGAAATAGTAAAGGAAGAAAAATAGACACAAATTTGGTTTTACTTTTATTTTTTTATAATACCAAGTGACGGGACGAACAAGCCGTGCGCCTGGTGGTAAGCGACACGCCTATCCATAACAGTTGCTTCTCTGGACGAACTCTTTCACAAGGAGCTCTACTGCTACTAAATGTTTGTATACAGGTTGTTATTGTAAATATACGTAGAGAAAGAACCTTATCTTGTGCAAAAAGATTGCGTCAGAGTAACAATGATACCATTAGAAAAGCATGTAGTAGATTTTATGACACGGAGCAAGAGACGCAAAGTGCACCCAGAACTGATAATCCATAATGGTGTTTTGAAAGACACATTAAACCTCGCTAGTTGGACCAAGTTAGCGAAGTTGACCTTTGGAATGGCCCTAGGAACGTATGTTGTGGTATTCCATTTGAAGCTTTTGCCGGTTTTATTGTTGTTATGGTTTACAAACGTAGACCCTTAGAATAATAACGCATAGAATAGTTTCATATCAAACGAACTGTCACAAGTGAGGCAAAAATCAAATTCATGAGGCTAGTTTTAGTAGTAGGTTAATTTTCGGTTTTAGTGAATATTTATATAAAAATACAAGTTGAAACGCGTTACTTCCTTGTGGAATGTGATGTTAGTATCTATTTTATGTTTGTCTGACGTATTTTTACACTCATTTACCGCACATTTCGCTATGTTTAGCTAAAATTCTTGAGCTGTTCGCGGTGCAAGTTGACCTTGAGCACTGACGGCCCGCCCGCTCGTGTAGGCCCTTTGGGAGCGCTTCAATTTGCCTCACTTAAGCGTGTGTGGACTAGGTTTCTATGCGTTATTATTCTAAGCGTAGACCTTAAAAGGAGGTTGTCAGCGCTGCCTAGATTTCAGCAAGAGAGTTTATATACGCTGTCGGTAGAGAGATATAAGATCTTATGCCTCTTGTGGCTGTGAATATGTTTATACACGGCAGTACTGCGGTGGAAATAGATAATGCGGTGATTACTTATCCAGGCTTTCTGCATAGAAAACTCTACCACAAGTCATCAGCTGATAACGATAGGTAATTATAGATAATTTTATGATAAGTAAATTTAACATGCAATAAGCAGTAGGCAGTCAATGTACCTCATGGAATCACGCTTGACTGGCGTCGACAATTTTACGACATAGTCACTGGATCTGTTTAGTACGCATTGCTATTGTTGCATTAGGTTAGCTAATTTGTTTATTGAACTAGTAAGTTAATGATACGAGGATGGAAATTGAAGTGAAGTAGACTACAGACGCGACAAATTTAGAAATTTGACAATTTGTCGCTTGTAGGAATGTTATAATCTAAGGGATATTGTGAATGTGGTGTCATAAGTAATCATATGAATTAAATATAAAGGTTATATCATAATAATAATGGCACATTCTGTCTAAATGCTGCAGTGCTTCAGTAATTTTTGGTTCACTATAATGAAGTATTTTATCAGTGCGCTACCTCGTCGCTTATTGTAAAATTATTACGAACTTTTTGGAAATGGTTCTAATAATAGTTTATTTTATTTCAATATTTAAGTTTAATAAAACGTATCACAATTTTCTTACGATAAACAACCTAAAATCCAGCCTTAAAGATGACAGCTAATAACATGCGACCAAATTAAAGAGTACAGCAGTAATAAGACGTATGAAACGCACTACTAAATATTGTATTTGTTTGGTTAACCAAGTGACAGCTGAAGTTTGTTTACTTTTACTTAATTAACTAAAATTATGTGTAACTGCAAAAGTGGCGCGAGGCACGACAGTGACGTTACAACTGCGCTTCTAAATATTGCATGAAAGTTAATAGGGGCGCGGCTTCTGCACCTTTATAAGCGTCGAATTTAAATTGTACAATATTACTCCATTATGAAATCGTTGTTCCCTATTTTTTTTTAATATATCAAGTGAAGGGATGAACAAGTCGTGCGCCTGGTGGTGAGCGACAAGCCTATGTATAACAGTTGCAGTGATATTCAAAGCTTTAAATCGCAAAGATCTTGTGGGCACTCAGTAGCCCGGGGGCAATCAGTACCATGGCGCCTTCTAATAAGGCACGCGATCAAATCGTATTGGGGTGCAAATGATGCAATTATAAATGATGTTGAGGGGCAATAACCCCTTTATGTACTTTTTTTGAGACCTACTACTACTGAGAACCTACGCCCGTGTGCACTGCACAACCTGCACCACAGGTTGAGTCAGCACTGACTGCGCCCGTCACTCTGAGACATAAGTCGACAAGACTCGTTCGCCAGTAATTACTCCAGCACCCTTACTCTTTTAAACCGGAACGCAGTAACGCTCACATTATTTAATTGACCTGCAAGATCGAACAAAATCGCGCGACGCGAAACGCACATCATTTTCGCTCTTATTACATGGATATAAAGATTTCTCTGACCGGCTTAATGCGATTCCATGGCGATACGTGTCGTGACTCCCTTATTTTGCTTCCACTTGTCCGATCGACTTGAAATTTGTTATAAATTCTATGGAAATCCGATGACATTACAATATCCTTGATCTGATGCTGCAATCTGCAGACCACCTATTAGTGTTAATTTTGTAGCAGTAGAGCTCCTTGTGAAAGATTTCGTCCAGGGAAGTACTGCCCCTTTACCTATTTCTGCCGCCAAGCCGTAATGTAAGCATTACTGCGTTCCAGTTTAGAAGGGTGAAATTATAGGCACATGAGACTTATCAACTTATGTCTCAGGGTGACGGGCGCAATGGCAGTGCCTTCAGATCTTTGCGATTTAGAGCTCCGAGCGGCACTGCAGCTGCTATGGATAGGCTTGTCCTATCACTTGGTATAATAAAAAAAATTGTAAATTGTAAATTTTTTCATTATTTTAATTTAAGGGTTATTATTACAAAATGAGTTACAGCTCAAAATGTGAAATATTAAATCGAAAACGAAAATTCATCAGGAAACGACCGAAATGAGACCATACTTCTAACTGGTAATGCCACCATTGCACAAACAACGTTGACTAGTTTTCCAATCTAATTACCCAAATCAGATAACGTGCAAAGAGAAAAACGCAAAGTAGATTCTAATAGATAACATGATCGACATTACGAGGCCGTCGTTTCGCAACACTCAGTTCTCATAGGGAGAGGCAAGTTACTTAGCGACCAAGACGAAAATGCAGTTGGAGAAATGTACCTGTACCTATATCATACCATGCCACTATTGAATTAATTTTGATGCTATGGTATTTTTTTATATTACTTTCTATGTTTATTATCCAAACTAATATAATGCGAAAGAAACCGCTGAAGGTCGTGTCCCCGAAAGGTTTTCGAGACTTTCTGGACGTTTTTCTTCCATCTGGTTATCTTCGGCCTCTCTCAGGCAGGTGGGCAGATGTTATGGGGTGATTGGGAGGTCACTGGTCACTCCATCGGCTAGGTGATCAACCGCGGAGTCTCTTTTCCTCCACCTTGTGCCGTCGCCAGTGTCACGGCAATAAAATAGATTACTCCGGTCCATATAACTTTATTGTACAGTCAGAAGAAAAGGTAAACAAGAGGAAAGGAAAGGGAAAAGGGAAAGGGGGCGAGGTTAAGTTTACATGATGGATTTATACGCACGTCCTCACACTTCGAGAATTTAGTGAGAATGACGACGGAAAGAAAAAAGTCAGAATGACGAGGCAAAAGAATTAAAGAATGATTCAAAATTTCGAAAGTAAATGGACAGGAACCAGAGAAAAGAGTGATAAAAAGCTAGAATGACGATGAAAAAGGTCGCATCGACACAACTTTACCCGCCAGAACCTGTTTGTCAAGGTGGTCTGGTTGTCGGTCAGAAATGTGACACAAATACTAAAATATTGTCCGGTAGCATATTGTGGAAAGTCCATTTACGATATTAAGATGCTTTATTATGAATTTGTTTGTTATTCTAGCGGTCTGTATACGGAGCATCCTTCCCCAACACCACATCTCGAAAGCGTCTATGTTTTGATGATGTCTGGATCGTCCACGACTCTGAGCCATATAGAAAAATCGAGAAAAGCTACTACTACTAGTCTCGATTTGGTAACGGTGGAGACTTTTCTGCTACGCCAGATGCGCGTTAGCTTGCTCATAGCAGCTTTGGCCATTTGAATCCGTCGAAAAGGAGAAGGACATAGGCTACTTTTTGTGACAAAAATAAATCTTAATTTGGCTTAAATAATACCCCTATTATATTAATATGAATGTTTGTATGGAGAATCAAATGAAAATTAGTATATTAGAGTCGGTTATTCGAAGTACTTTTATTACCACCTCACCCAGCTAGTCTCAAACTGTAATTGTTGAGGAGTGAGAAAATTAGGCTCAAAGTTAAGCTATACAATTATATTTTGCGGAGAAAATTATACATCAGCGAAAAACAGAACAGTGCGAACCATAAAGCAAAAATACAAAGACAAGAAATAGAAAAATAACTTTAAAAAAGATTTATATCTGTCCCGTCCAGTAGCCGGTGCGCGACACTAATATTTCGACTGAAGGACTTGACTCCATATGAAATATGAATTAAATAAAAGGAAATTTAACAAACTTTAACAAATCTTGCAAGGCAATCAGTGTCATTTAACTAGTTAGTTTCTTGACTTTGACGTTTGATTGAATCAGTTTTCGAAATTATAAATAATCTAAAAAACATTATGTTTTGGAGTGCGTACAGACCTGGCGAATGCACCTGTTTGCGAAAGGCTCACTGCTGCGCACGTGCATTACGTAGTGCGATCTGTTCGCGTGCCGTTCGCGCACTTCTCGCGCACCACTTAAACTAATATGTACTTGACCACACGCATGCAGCACGCGTGCAGCGCACATGCAGCGCGTATGCGGCGCATTCTCCAGATTTGTAACCACCCTTGGACTTTATTAGTTGGTGTTTTGCTTTTTAGAGCAGACCCATACTTAATATTGTAATTAGTCTGCAGGTTCATGCTGTAGGTTCTGTGGCTATTTTTTTGGCAGCCTACCTCAACATCCATTGACAGGGCTCATACATCAATTTTCAGGGCTCAAACTAGGGAATTCCCTATATAAATACTTGGGTCGATGTCGTAACTTTCATTTTCATTCTACTGGCTTCACTGTATATGGTATAGTATACAGGGTGAAAAAAAATCAATGGGTTACGAAGGGCAACTACCTAAATGCTTAAGATAGCTAAGTTTACTTAAAGAAAACATTCTTTTATTATTCTTAATAAAAATAACTTCATGTGAACATTTTAAATGTGTCATTGAACATTTTAAAAGCTTTCCTGAGTCGGGAATCGAACCAATTAACAATGCAAAAATAAGCACTCATTATTTTATTGACCCAAAGTTTATTGGGAAGATTTTATCATTATCATTGACCCTTTCAATTAGTTTCAATAAAATAGTGTTTATTTTTTACATTTTTAGTTGGTTCGATTCCCGGCTCAAGTAAGCTTTAAAAATTCTATGAATGCAGTTATTTATTTTAAAAATAAACTTAAAATGTTTTCGTTAAGTAACATTAGCTATCTGAAGTATTTAATGTATAAAAAGACTTACAATATGCTGTCTAAGTTTCAATGTTATATAGCCAAAGGAAAAAGACTTTTAAAAATATTTCGTACACTGCTGGCACCATGGAATAAAAAATACACAGTACACATCATGTCTCATTGATTTATTCCGCTTTATATAGATAATAATAATTTTCGATGTTGATGATCTGTTTTATAATATATAATAATAGAGCGTTTCCGTTCGAAAAAAAACCCTTTTACGTATGCGATCTAATTCTCAACGTTCTGTAACCAAAGGAATGAGACATTTCAAAAACTTTTTTACGGTTTTCCTTAATTTTTATATTAATTAAATTTTTATTGATATTTTTTTATATTATCAAGTGAGGTGACGAACGAGTTGTGGGCCTGATGGCAAGCGACACACCTGTCAATAACAGTTGCAGTGCCACTCAGAGCGTTAAATCGCAAAGATCTGAGGCTCACTGCGCGCGTCACTTTGGCCTGAGACATAAATTGACAAGTCCCATGTGCCTGTAATTTCACCAGCACCCTTACCCTTCAAATCCGGAACACAGTAATGCTGATATTGCTGCTTGACGACAGAAATAGGTAATATATACGTATACGTATGCGGTCTAATTTTCAGTGTTCTATAGCCAAAGGAAATAAACAGTTAAAAAAACCTTCATAGAGTGCTTTTCCACCGGCGAGGAGACGAGACTCGGCGATGCGAGAATTGAAATCTCGCCGACTAAGAATGGGTAATATAGCTTTTTCTGAATATCATATCGAAACTATATATCAATATCCGTAATCGGATTTCGAAAGTATTTATTCATGGATACACCCCGCGTGCGCGCTGCGTTCATACATTGCCCCTACTGACATTCGGAATCAGATTTCCAAACTATATAAATTATTGGATATAGTGTTAAAAGAGCAATGCGGGCCATTGTTAGTATACAGTTTCGAAGACGCACAAAAAATGGTTTCGCGTTGATATCCACTCAGTGAATATCTGATACGAAGCAATATCGGTATATAGTTTGGAAATTAGATGATTTCGTGTTGGTATCCACTTGGTAATCGTTCGGCTTGATTCGGCATCGCTATAAAATACGCGATGCGGAGCAATATCGATATATGATGATGTTTCTAAGATACACGATATCAGATATACGATATTGCCACAATATATACTTTCAATAACTATAACTATATACGATTTGTATTTTGTATTTGTATACGATTTAATAAAGAGTCTATGTAGGCAGCAATACGGTTCAATGTTGCATCAACAAATATTTCAAATCTCGTCTCGCCCATCCACGTTAATCCCGACTATTTCCACCGAAAATGCGTTACGAGAGAATTGATATTTTTCTATACAAGTTTTAAAATCGTCTCGCCTCGCCAGTTGGAATACCCCCTCGGTCACACGACATTTACGAATATGTAATTTAAGTTTAGAATGATAGAGTATGGCTACTACTAAACGAACTGCATGCGCGATATCTGTATAATACAACTTCATGCAGACGAAACCGACTTCATGCAGTCAATACTGACATACAAATTTCTACATTTTGGCCCTGATTTCAATCGGAACTGCTTTCCTTGCCGAAATCACACTCGTATTGACTTAGAAGAACTTTCAGTGATACTTGGGATAGTAATTCATTTTCATTCATTTATTAATTCAATAATGTTCATAATGATGTTGTGTGTAATAGTTCATAATATAAACATTTATTCAACCAATGTTTTCTTTTTGCGACGTTCACCTACATACAATTTGAAAGGAATTTATGTTGATAAGGTCATCCATCAATCGTAATTCTGATATTATAGCAAAGTGGAGCACATACTGATAGAAGAAAGTATTTTATTACCGTCCGTATATATAGAAATATCATCGAAATTTACAATAACAGCGTAATTTGTATCTGCATAGATAAGTTTGCAGTAGTGTAAATAACTGTTTGTTCTGCATTATCTATTACAAAGATCTATTCGATTGCAACTGCGAATGACCTCGAAGACTATGGTGGAAATAAAACATTCTAGTAAAAACCAGAATGGCATAAATCTAGCCCGCAATAAATAAAAACGGAAAAGAAAAAATTAAAGGTGTAGAAGTATTGTAGGTAAATAGAAAAACATTTAATGACAATAAAACTCACTCCTTGTCGGGTGCCCAAGGATAAACGGCGACGGCGGGTACGGTCTACGGCCGAGAAAGCTTTGGCGGGACGTTCTTGACAGGTTTGAGTAGTAGGAAATCGCCAAAAACAGGGAGCAGTGAAGGATTTTGAGGGAAATCTTTGCCCAGCATTGAAATACAATAGGTTAATAAAAAGAATTAACAAAGTAATAAATGTATAATCACAACAAAAAGATAAAAATATAAATATGACCTCTTCAGCGTGTTGGACAACAGCCTCAACCGTCTTAGTAGAGTAACCCTGTGCCCATCAGTTGGACATAATATATGGGTTGATAAAGCAGATCAAGCAGAGCTAGGGCTCGTACCTCTGAGGTTTTCGGATTTGGCTTTCGCTGACGGAGCACCTTGTGATGAAACCTGCACGTCACAGAAGGTTCACAACCTTCGGAAAACGTGTTGAGTCCTCAACCCAGCGTGGCAGATCATGGTCTAAACCCTCGCCTGACAGAAAACCCGTCCCCTACAGTGGGATGTAAATAGCGTCGACAGTGGGTTGACAACGATGGCGTATTTACTTACATTTTCTAATAGGTATGCCTTAAGACTCGATACTATCTCAGCTCGAATACAAAATACGGTTCATTTTGCTTGACTCGAGAGGCTGGGACACACAGGCTTTATTTCAGAATGTATTTTTTACAAATGCAATTAAAGCCGTTTAGAAAATGTATATCGTTAGTATACGTTGTAAAATTCCGAAGTACCTAAGTTTGTGTTGTGGTAAATTTTTTGGAATCATGTTTCCACACCGTACACTAACCGGTGATTTTTTTCCATAGAGATTGATTCAACGCTTTCACTCGTAATTTAATATAATAATAAATAAAATAATAAATTTTTAAAATTAAATACAATATTTAACGTCACACATCACTTATTTACCCGTCCATACGAGTCTTTTAATCTGACGGTTAAATCGAATCATCAATTATAACAGCAGAAATAAATATTATATAGTTACGAAGCATGCAATTATAAACGCAAAGAGATGATTACAAGGCATGCTAACGTATTAATGAGTTTAAAGCTTATCCTAACGATAATCTAAGAAGTTATCTAACAAATTATCACATTATTAGTAATACAGTCAACGTCTGAAATGATCTGATGATTGAGATGATAGTTTCACTTACAAATGCCCCTTGACAAGTAAATAAAATTATCAAAATAGTGAAAAATCAGCAGGATTTTGGGATTAAGACTGCTGAAATAGGTACATCACAGATGTATGAAGTTATCTTCTTCAATATGGTTGCTACAGATGTTACAAATACTGAATATTCATCTACGCTTTCGGCCGTATAATTCGCTGCCAAATATCCGGCGTGAGAAGTGTGCATTTCTTTGCATGCAGAGGTCGCTACAGATAATATATTTCTTTTATAATGTCAAGTGACGGGACAAACAAGCCGTGCGCCTAATGGTAAGTAAGATACATGCCTGTCTATAACAGTTGCAGTGCCACTCAGAGCTTTAAATCGTAAAGATTTGAGGGGCACGACTGGGCTCGTGAACCTGTAATTTCACCAGCACCCTTACCCTTCAAAACCGGAACACAGTAATACAGACATTATTGCTTTGCGGCAGAAATAGACAAGGCAATACTTCCCTGGACGAACTCTTTCACAAGGAGCTCCACTGCTACTAAATGCAAAATAATATGCAAAATGATGAGGATGAGAAGAAAAATTCTATTGTTCATGAGATTGATTTTCATTTGAAAACTGTTTGCCTAGATCGGACAGCACACTCTTACAAGTGCTGGTCGAACGCAAAACAGTATGCAAGCCTGATAAAATTAGCTAAGACATGTTTATCGTCTCCTGGCAGTAGTATTTATAGGTATACTCTATTTAAGCAGGTATAGTTAACGAGAAAAAGCGCAATTGTTTGTTACCAACCTGTGCTAAAAAAAATTTTATTCAGCACAGCCTACCACAGAATAAATTTTAGTGTAGAAGTAATAATTTGTAATTCAAATACATAGATTTTTGAGTAATTTGTGCGTTTTTTTCATATTCAGCTATTCGGTATTTGACTGAATATGCCGAATACCGAATGGTAGCCGAATAATCGTGGCATCTCTAATTGTTAGTCCGTAGCAAGCGGTGCTACATACGAGTATATTTTTTGATAATAATGATGATTTAGTATATTAAGCTTCTTTCTAACCTGTACTTTGGTAAACAATGACTCAAATTATGCCCAGTTTTTACAAGAAGAACCTAAAGATTATTTTCCTGAAAATAAGATGTGAACAATAACACTTTGTTTTGATACTATTTGTTTAATAAACATATTTAGAAAACTATTTTCTAAACAAGACATAGATACATATTACGTAATAATGATGAAGACTGTAAAGACGAAATTAAAGTTAAACAACGTAGGTACGTTGTACGTGGTACGCGCAAGTTGCGCCCTATTGTGCTAGCCCTACTAGTAACCTTACTAGTAGGGCTACTAGTAAGGTTACTAGTAGGGCTAGCGACAAAGAGCGCGTGATTTTTAAGCGAGAACAGCAATATCTCGCGCTTTTGTCGCTCTCGCTCAAGTTGCGCCTTATCGTGCTAGCTTTACAGAACGTTTAATCGAGACGAAATGAAAAGATGATTGAAGTATGATTGAAGTCATTCTTTTTTTGGCTTTTCGCGGTCAGCATAGAAATTTGAAGGAAAGTCATTCAAATTAAACATTTTGGTACATATGGCCAGTAAGTCATTCTTTATTCAAATTTAACGTTTTGGTACATATGGCCAGTTATTCATAATTCAATCTTTTTTGCGTTAATTTAATACGTCCATGAGTATAATTCTATCGGGCACAAGTAGCGAGCAACTTTAAAAACTAGAAGTCAACAATCTAGTTTTATATCTACCAGGTTTTATCCGAACTGGAAGCCATGCAAGAATGTAGCTACTCGTAATATAGGAAGAAAGATAAGGCATGAACAATATTATAAATACCTAACGTGAGATAAAAAAAGGCTGCAGTCTTACGTGGTATCAATTAAAGCGATAAAACCCTATAATAACAGTATTATGTGTTAAAATGAATGACTAGGAAATAATGCATAATCGCGCATAGTTGGATTTGTTGTGGTGTGAAGATAGTGAGACAACTTTCATAAACAAAAAACAAAATGCTGAATCAATATTTAATATAAACTTTAGGTATTTCCCTAAGCTTACTACGAACATCTTAAAAATATAAGTAAGGAGGTTATATTAAAACGTAGGCAGAGTAAAATACGTGTTTTCAAGAATTTTACTATTATATTTGACAATTGTTTTGAGATATAACTTCCTAAAACAACTTGGGTAACTGATGTTAAATGCACTGTGTTTACACTAAGGAGTACGGTAGGCGTAAAACGGAAAGTGAAAGTAACTCACCTCGAAGTCAGCCCGGGTCTGAACCACCATCACTTTTTTGAAGAAAAACTGGGGCATGGTATCACCTTCGACCCTATTCGATCCTAAACAAACACTATAGTTTATTAACCTGAGCCGATACGCTTCGTTTCAAAATCAGTCGACCGACAACCGTCTTTTTTTGCGAGATAATAGTTTATTGATTTTTTTGCACTGGCTGATTACGGCAACGTCATTGTCACCCACGAATAAATTTTTAACAAAACGTTTGACGTTTAATTTTGCGCCAATTTCAATGTCACATTTTTTGCACTCACTTTGTGTAATTTTTAATGTTTCATAATATGTTTACGCTAGTTCTGTACCTATATCTATTACTCTTGATTCAGTGACACTATTTATGAATTATTTAATAGTATAAAATAATTTTGTAATAATAATAACTTTGTACAACAGGCCTTTCCTTCCTAACACTGCGTCGACAACTAACCGGCACAACAAATATAATGTTTCTAAGTATGAAACGTTGACTATAGAGAGTGTCGCAATGACTTTAATATGCAGGCTATTGTGAACCATGGTGCTTGTGAGTGCGTATTAAGTTCTAAATTGCTTTGCATACTTTTAAGTACGGGTTCAATTTAAAGTATGGTGTTTTACATAAATGTACGTACATGATCTTGTTTGATTTTTAAAAACTACTATTTAGATGTTCCATCCGACCTCGTTGTGAAGTATGTTTAATGAAAGTGAGTGGAAATGAGAAATGTTTCAAATTTTTGGAGTGAGACGAGTGAGACGATTCTTTTTCGTGTAGCCTCTTTGGCACTTGTGTGGTTAAATTAAGAAGTCAAATAACGTTTTAAATACTTAATAATGTACTTGTAGGCAAGTAATGTAATTGTAAGTATATAATCTTGAAGATGATAAGTAATTTGCTTGTCCTTTGATCTGGAATTTCACTCAAAGGATGAAATCATTGTTTTACTTATTAAGGGCTAACGTAGGCTAAGAATTAGTAATTCAGTAGGTTAAGTTGTTTGAATTATGAAAATGGAATAAATAAATAAATTAAAAAAAATACAATAGTCAGGTGGGGTAACAGGAACATCCTTTACTAATCGACCTCAAAAACGGAGGATTCTCAATTCCAATGCATGTGTTTTTGTATCTATGTTACGCGATTAGATTCTTTTTTTTGTAGGGAAGAGGATACCACAGTAGTGGTCCCATTTAAATTTTAAGACAATATTCCACCTCTAAGGGTGGCCAACCAGTGGGTGAATGACTTTTGAAGTCGGTTTTTTAGCCGCATAATAATTTTTATTTATAAAAACTTGTATTTAAACTGAATGCTTTTCTAATTTGCGAAACCAAATAGCCGTCATTTTGCGGTAGGAGGAGCGCATCGCGTGAGCGGTTAGTACTCTGTACTGAGATTATTTTGTATTAAATGTTTTAAGTCTAGAAAGAACAGATAAAGTGTTATAAGAAATTTGAAGTACTAAACATGCCTTTGTTTATCAGATTTACAAGTTTTAACAATCATTACGCTAAATTCAATACTTACTATGGATTTGCCGAAGATAGGGTAAGAGGAAGAGACATCCTATCTCTTATAAAGGTAACGTGAACGTCGTGTTCTCAAGATTTTATAAGTGTCAAATTTGTTTTTACCACCTTTCAAATTTGAAGCATCGATCGTAGCGACATCTCTTTGTAAACATTAAAACTTATTCGTTTGTCCGTTTTATCGACTAAGAGACTATAGTGCTAAACTCTTAAGTTTATGAGTTAAGGCTTCAAGTTCCTCTTCCCCCAGTACTCTTCTTACCCCACCTGCCCCTAAATAGGCAGGTATATGTTTGTGTTATTTAGAAACTAGAAATTGTTCTTAAAAAAGTTGTAAAAATTGACGAGCAAAATCTTAATAATTTTAAGGACGACCAAAACGTTCTTAAACATCGAAATAAACTTTTGATGAAACTTCATGACATCGATCCGCAGAAATACTGACATCTAAAAATTCAACTAAGTGCAAAATGGGTAAAGTACAGGAGATACCTATGTACTTCCAAGAATAGGCCAAGCATCGAGCAAATCTGGACAGATCGATTAATTTGTCACGACAGTAACAAGTTGCAGCACGAGATTCGTGAGAATGTTTGCAACGCTGCGGTTTCGTCCGACCACTTTGTGACCTAACAACACGTGGTTTCGGGATTGGTATTTCTTGATCTTGGCTTACGTGGTTTGTCAAGATTTCGAATAATTATAAAAATTTTTAAAAAACTATATTGGAACTCGAAAATTTTTTATAATAGTACCTATCTACCTGAATAAAACTAATAGCTGAAGTCTGGAACAGTTCTCTGGAATCTTGTATGCGAAGGTTGTACGTGTACGGTGTTGTACGGAGCGGTGGTAGCCTAATGAAACAACGACTCCGTCTTCTTTGAGAGGTCGACACGGTTCGAATAACTTAGAAATTATATGGCAATATCTCTCATTAACGATGAAGAAACACATCGTGATGAAACCTACATGTTGAAGAAGGTTCGCAACCCTAGCAAAACTAGTTAGTCCAGGGAAGTACTGGTAGGCACGGTGAGGTCAGGGTTGCATACGTGGCGACTAGCGGCGACACGCTACGATGCCTATAAACTCCGTAACATCTGAGGGTCCAATCACCGTATACAGGTGGTCCCATCTTTTTCTCCTTCCGGATGAAGTATGTAGCGAAACCCATTTTGCAGCAGCCGCTACAAATCTTTCGCCACATCATCCGTGTTACTATTCAAAACATCTTTACTTAACGCCAAACAAGTCCTATGTATCTGTAGTTGTACTTACTTAATCTTTGACTTAAAAGTGGAAGTAACATTGATATTTTTATTAATAAGGTTAATTGAGTAGAATAAGTCAATGAACGCTATTATATTAGTATAAAGGACTAACATCACACGCACAGGATCGTACATTGTCAACACAAGGAGGTTAACTTGATAATAATTCCTCCCTTGCAGTCCAATGTTGAATGTAGGTAATCCAAAATCTACTGTTTCTTGTAGACTTTGAATTTTTCATCCAGGCTCTTGTACCAATGTCTACCGCCTTATATTTTGTAAACACTCCGTTCATTGTTCGTCTCCAATATGAGATCACCAATAGAGGATCCGTTTGATCACTTTTCTACAGCTTATTTTTGCCGTCATGGGTGCTGGTGAAATTACATGGGACTTGTTAACTTATCTCTCAGGGCGCAGTGGCAGTGCCCCCAGGATCTTTGCGATATAAATCTCTCTGAGTGGTACTGCAACTGTCATGAATAGGCGTGTCGCTTACCACGAGGTGCACGACTTGTTCGTCCCGTGTCTTGATATCGTAAAGAAACTTCATTGAGCTATGGTCGTGAAAAGCTTTTCCTTAGGTGCAAATAATATCTAGGTACCTACATGTAAATATCTGCAATTGCCAATATATAGGCAGTCCTAAAACAAATTCAGAAGTTCCTTAGATGCAATTTTTAGACAGAAAATGTGGTAGGTATCTACTACAATGAAATAAAGGTATTAAATACCAACTTTGTCGATAGTTAACCACTGGTATTGTATTGCTTTAGTAGTATATAAATACGTTAGTAAAACAGATGTAACTACACATCGATGTTACAATTAAAGTTTACTTAACAGAGATAGTCGCCGAAGGAACAGACTTGTTCTGAAATGGCGACCACATCAAGGAGAACGTAGTATGGAACGCCTTGTGGCAAGACGGACGGACGACCTGAGAAAGGTGGCCAACAGCGGCCGGATGCGGGTGGCACAAGATCAGAAGAGTTGGCGTGCTCAAGGGGAGGCTTATGTCCAGCAATGGATGCGTGTAAGTTGATGATGTTGATGGTCAGAGATTGATTGATTGATGATAAAAATAATGACCGGCTTGATATTAATACGAGGAATAAAAATAAACTAGCTGTTCTTGCCAGTCGTCTTCATATGTATAATATTCGCTTCTATAATAGGATTCCGATTGATATTTAAAAAAATTGCCATTTACGAGGTTCAAAACTATTGAGAAACAAAGACTTTACACTAAAGGTTATACAACTTCTGCGTACTTGGATGACAAAAATCCTTGGAACTGACCCGTTTAGCTCTTTCAGGTATTCTCGATCTAAGATGTTTAAATTAAATATTGTAATGATAAATGTATTCAAATGTATATTTACAAAGAGCAACCCTTAGAGTTTCTTGCTCATTTGTCTCCGGGGAATCTGCCTTACGAATGAGCAGTAGAGTTTAATCGGTATGAGGATTTCAAGTGTAATTTGCTTACCTATGAAATAAAGATTATTTGGCTTTGACTTTGACTTTGATTTTGATCAGTGGTCAAATCAAATTATGTGCTTTAGTTATTTATTTATGGCCTAGCTACAGAATACAAACATTGAAGTTGGTTAAAGTTAACATGAATTACAATAGGAGTAAATTTACATACCTATGACACGCACGGAATTTGCAAAGTAAATAATTATGTTAATTGTATTTGCTTACAAAATAAGAGAGTATTGAAAAAATATAAAATTCTTCTTAAAATTATTTAAAAAACGAATCTCAAAAGTTCGTGGAATTGAAATGAAACCGGTTCCCGGAAATTACACGAAACCGGATTCATCCCCGAGTTAGGAATATTTCCTTCTAAATTTAAAGTCCTGACCATTACCGGACCTTGAATGGGACCAATACTGAGATACCCTCTTTCCAAAAAAAAAGAATCATCACAATCGCTTCACAAATCCGCACGCACAGTTATTGCGTAACGTATATACAAATAAAATAAAATAGTGCAAATCATATCACACATACATAAATAAATGATAACGTGTTTGACCATTGTAGGATAGCGGAACCTGTACTAGGATACCCTGTGTTACAGTATTCCGACCCCCCACTCTGAGACCCGATCTACAAATATATGACATAGGTGCATTTAATAACTATTAATACTTAATAACAAAAATAATAAAAGGAAAAGAAAAGAGAACAGAGTTGTTAGAAAGCTAAACGCGTGCGTGCGTTCGTGCGTGCGTGCGTGCGTGCGTGCGTGCGTGCGTGCCTGCGTGCCTGCGTGCGTGTTTGTGATGAATATTAATATAATCCATCCACCCACTGCTGAGTATAGGCTTCCTCTCTATTGCGCCATTATTTCAGGTCGCTTCATTATACAAATTTCGGTCATTATAGTATAATAATACAGTAAGCATTAATATAATCTTTACAAAAGTCATTATGAGCACTAAGCTTACGAAAAATTAAGTAGATAACAAAAAACAGGATCTATTTAAAATTGTACGTAATACATTGATGTCTAATTTATTAATTTAAGGAATTCTAAACATGTCGTGTTGTACCCTTGCGGTCACCGCGGGGCATCCAAGTCATCTAAATATTCGCAAATACTCCGACATTCACGCAGGGTCTTTCATTTCCATATAATATTTTATGCAAACATTTTCAATAAGGAAGCATTAGTTAGTAAGTAATGTATCGTTGCATTTCAAATACGGTGTGCACTGCCAAAATTAACCGTATAATATGCATTCACTGGTGAAAGTAAAGAGCTGGTTAGAATAAGCGATGAATATGATGATAACATTCTTCGGTGGATTATTTTGACGGAGTACGTACGCGCGATGCGCATCAGTGCTGCAGGCCTAACAGCTTGTTAGAAAATGTTGCATTTTGCAGATTTCAATGTTTAAAACAAGGTTAATTATCACCAGGGCTGTTTATACTGGTGAAATTACAGGCACATGGGACTTGTCAGGTTATGTCTCAGGGTGACAGGTGCAGTGGCAGTGTCCCTCCGAGGTTTGCGCATCAGGCGCAGGACTTGTTCGTCCCGTAACTTGATATTATAAAAAAAATACAAACTGTAGTTCACCACATTTGTCCAATGCCAGTTGAGGACTTTACACGTTTCCCAAGGATATGTCTATGGTCTTAATACAGTTAGATATTTGTTGAATATTTATTATAGTCACTTTTAGTAAATATTAATTATTTGTTGTAAAAGTAAAAGTCATATGGCACGTTTCACTGATGATATACGAAAATTAAAAAAAAAGGTGTGAATGACATTCTCATGGTTTTGGCGCGGCAGAAGAAAAAAATGGCGGATTTTTATAGTTACAATTTTTACGCGTATTAATTTTTAGTTTACTTTTTGAGTTTCTTAATTGTTACCTTTTTAAGCTTATTACTCTATAGCCAATGCTCAACAACTTAATACAAATAATGATTTTGGCGCGTTGATAATATTGTGGTGAATATATTCGAAAAAGTTTAAAACTTGAGTTTTGTAGAAGTTTTACTACGGTACTATATTAAAAAGAAAAGTTTTGTAATTATATCCAATAAGTCAGCGCGGTATTACAATATAAAATAAAATATAATAAAAAAATAAAATGAATAAAAAATAAAATAAAATAAAATACATGTCAAACATTGATCACTTATAAAGGGTTTTCCAACAACAACTTTGTTTTGTAAATCAAAATAAAACAATAAATTTAGATGACAATGATTCAAATTTTTATTGTATTAAAAAAAAGTAAGATTTGGCATTTATTAATGAAAAATGATATCTGATAAATGTCCACCACGACCACAGTTACACATGTCGATTCTTTCATCAAAGTTTTTTATCACTTTTTAACAAAATAGTGGGTCTGTTTCGTTAATCACTTCACGAATTTTGAGTTTTAAGGCTGCAATTGATTCGATTGGCTCCGTATAGACTCTGTCTTTAACATAACCCCATAAAAAATAATCCAGCGGTGTTAAATCACATGGTCGAGCTGGCCACTTAACGGCTGAATTTCGTGAAATTATGCGATCGAGAAATTTGCAATAAATTCATTGTTTTGGTGGCTGTGTGACTTGTGTCGTTGGCACTGGGCCGTTTTTTTCGAAAATTCCGCTGGAAATGCGGTTACGGTCAATGGATTACGCTATCGAGAGATGTTAACAACTCAATTTTGACCTATTATTGATGATATGGATATCACTAACATGTGGTTTCAACAGACGGTGCCACGACTATAATGCCTATTCTTAAAATGTCCGCTAAAATATTATTTTTAAAATGACCATATTATTATTATTTATTTTTTGAATATTGGCTACAGAATCATCTGCTTAAAAAGGTAACAAATAATTAAGAAACTCAAAACGTAAAAGTACTTAAACTAAAAAGTAATTTGCGTACAAAATGTAATTTAAAAAATTCGCCATTGTTTCTTTTGCAAGTTTCTTTGATCATGATACGAGTATAACATTTTAAAAGAATTTTTTTAAGTTAGCTGGTGGCAAATCGCACGGACTTTTACTCTAACGCACTAAATAAAAATAACTAGGTACTATGTAGTTATTTTGCTTTTATTTTTATTCATTCCGCGATTTGAGAGTTACTTATCATGTACACTTTATGTGTACTAATTACTTGAAGTTATTACACTTGTATACGTATATATTCTCTCCCAGCACTAGTTGACGTGTTTCACAATTTTGTTGAAAATTAATTATTTGCATTGTAGGTAACATATAGAACTAAAATTGTAAACAGCACTATGTAGGGTAAAACCGGGATAGATGCCACAGTGGGATAGGTGCCTCGTTTTCAAAAACCTAACTTCCTCAAATCGCAACAAAGAATAATTATAATTATTAATACAAAGATCGAACACTGAGAAAAAATTCCTTCGATCCGACCGGATTCGAACCGCCGTCTTCTAGCATACCGTGCCAGACGCTATACCAACTAAGCCACGGAACGAACCAGCGGACCTCATGAATTTTTCAATGTGCTTTTTGTCGTGTCTTTGTATTTGGTTTTTTAACGACTTTTTACTCGTAGCGCCATCTAAAAAGAAAATATTTGAATATCAATTCAATAAAAATTTAAAATAATAATTAGTTTAAATAAGGAGTATAGACACCACTCATCAAAGTTAATGCAGGGCTTCGTGTGGAATAGACGCGTTTGGCTTGTGCAAGCGTTTATCTCCGCGACGAACACGATAAACGGTTCAAAATTTCAGACGTAAGTATTTACTGTCGCGTGATTTTGTAAGTTATAATAAATTCCGTTTTATTTTTATTATAACTATATACTGGTCCATTAACTGTGCACCTAGGTGTCAATAATCGCTCTTTTGTATATAGCTTAATTATATAATAAAAGGACATCTATCCATATCGAATAGGACAAACGCCTCGATTTTTCGCGGCATGGGTGCCCTTAGGGGCAAAGGACAAGACAAGAAAATTAGGAAAAGAAAATAAAAAAATACATTATTTTAGTGAAAGACAAGTAAATGATAATAGTATAAAAGCAAGTAAAAGTACCAAAAATACAAATTATTCACAGTTTAAACAGCGAACATTTTTGTATAGAATATTTTGATAGCTACAAAAATACGAAGTGAAGTAGGTAGTAACTTTAGATACGTATATATTTATTATTAAAGATGTAATATGTATATGTAATGTATTAAAGATTACAAATAAAACATTTTATTATGAATTTTACTATTTTACTCTAAATCTATCCTTCTTAGTATTTTCATTGTGTGGCGTCTATACATAGGTTTGCAAAAAGTAAATTTCTTCAAAATCAGTAAATGTCAGATGAATAAAATCAAGTATAAATGTAATGTAAAAGATTAAACTAGTTATATCCATAGGAATTGTTCATGGTAAACTAATAATTTTTAAATTAGGAGGCCCTTTCAAAAAGTGGGTCATCTATCCCGGTTTTACCCCATGTATATACATAAGGATATAGCGTCAAAATTGCAAGCTGGGAGGGCAGACATAGTCTATAGTGAACAATTGTTGCAATGTCATATTAAAGATATAAGTAACTTAGCATGGCATATATTAATAATAGATACCTTAATGTATTGATGTTAGAATCGATAACGGATTGCCGGCTTTCGTCCACTTATCGATATGTTTAGTCACGTGTTACTTTTACCTCTTTATTTACAATAATAACAATAATTTTGTACTTACATTTAACTCATACGTGCTGCTAATCCAAGATCGCTTATTGAAAATGCTCCTAACTATGAAATACTTGTTCCTCCATCTCGTTAGCAGCCCTTCATTTTTGCGTATAGATCGACGGTTAACTACATATCGTTCCATTGTTCACGTCTCATTAAACAAATAACGTAAATAAAAATCACACTACACACGATCACTGCAGCCGACAGACGCGATAAAACTAAATTGCATATAGAAATAAACAAACTCTACAACCAGAGCACATTATAATTTTGTTATATAAAATGTAACGAACTGGAATAAATTAATTACGCCTTTCCGAATACATTAGAGCTACTCCAAATAGCGGGTGTAAAATTTTGCAACGTTTTAGAAAGTTATAATTTATGTGTTTATATGATAAAAGACCTTTAATAATTACCCTATGAAATTAAGGAACGAAATTGAAAACAGTACAAAAAAAGCGCGCGCTTAGAGAAGAGCGTTCGGAAACGTCGTCCGGCGACTAAACTTCGGTTAATAATAACATTGGCTACTCTTTATTGTCGCCTTATTGGTGTTACGGTATGTTGGAACGAATACGGGTGCGTGATTTGAATGTTATGGATGTTGATATTGATTGTTGGGACCATGCAAGCTGGACAATGGACACTTGAAATGCGTCACCCGTTTGCCCCCGATGTAACTGGGCTAGTCCAGTAGGCAATTTTCGAAACGATCAAGGACGCTGAGTTCTGAAGAATAGAGAGCATTATTCGAATTCAATGGAAACGTTGCTCTAGTTTTTTAACCCATTTTTCAATACGAACTTCAATTAGTGACTTTGAATTACTCGTATCTTCTAATTTAGCTACAAAATTGTCTAATCAATTAGGCCGCTAACATTAAAATCTTAAACGTAGATATTATGTGGCTTAGATTTCAATTCATTATATCCATAATGTCATTTATGTAACGCACTTGTATTTTTTTTTAAATTTCATGAACCTACGTGAACTACGTGACATTTTTTAACGCACACTGTTTCACACACATACACGCACACACTCACAATAGATATAAAAATGTAGGTCATACACACAGATCACATAAATTATATATTATATTTCTCCCGGCCCGGGAATCGAATCCGGGACCTTTGTGTCCTTTCGGCCACGGAGACAATTAAGCACTAACATTAAAATCTTAAACGTAGATATTATGTGACTTAGGTGATAATTCATAAAGATCATCAATGTCATTTGTATAATGAACGTGTGTTTTTTTAACCGACTTCAAAAAAGGAGGAGGTTCTCAATTCGACTGCATTTTGAAGCAAATTTGAAGAAGATATTCCACCTCTAAGGGTGACAAATTAGGGGATGAATCCAATTTACTGGATTTCACCCGTTTATCGGTTAACCGATTTCAATAAAATTTCACAAACTACGAGTACTTTTAATCATATTAACGTATTAAATCTAGAATATTTTTTTTATCTAACTACTCGATGGTGTTTTGCTGTTTTTCCCACAACACCAAATGGAACAGCCTCCCATTGTTAGAGATATCTTTATTATAATAAATACAGAATATTTTTGTAATATACGGAGACCTACACACACACACACACTCACTATCTGTACATTTACGTAAATGTACAACTATTATCTTTTTAAAGTCTGATTACCTACACAGATTTACGTGACAATTTACGTATCTATACTGATGCACTTCTACTGAGTTTTCCGATAAGTGCATATTAAAACCAGTCGTAAAATAATATTTCATCGTAACTGTAGACTTTACCCTCGTCATATAAATAGAGTAAAATCAATTCATACATGTAACCACCAACTCAAAGAAAAATTCCTTCGGTGGGACTCGAACCGGCGACCCCGCAGAGTCTGTTCTTGGCTTTAACGACTTTTTGCCGTAGCGCCAAACTATGAAAGTATAATTATAACAAACTAGTGGCGTAATTTAAAACTTTGTAATATCCAGGTAATCAATATAATGTAGTTAACGTTACGGTACAATATCAACTTATTTGGGAACGAGGACTCGTTCAACGAGAGACGAACGACCAAGCGAAACTTCTCGTTATGCAATATAAATTTTATAGAAGTCATAAGTTGAAGAAAAAATAAATTGGTTGTTGAAAATTAATACGGAATTTATGCAGTTAACTCATTTTCTATAACCGGGTAATATCATTCAGAAAACCAATAAAATTATGCAACGGCCGACCTGGCGGTCAGCCTCTGGCTTCTTCCTTTCTAATAACTTCCTGATAAAACTGGTATGTGAATTAAAATTCCAAATTACGGTATTGTAAATGGCAACATTAAAATTTTTATTTATTCAACAATAAAGAGATGGCCACGAAATACTTAAATGTCAGGAACACAATTTGAACAGGGGTCAATAAAATCATGACTTAATTGAACTTAATAATTCCATATAAACATAACACGCTGTAAAGGTGTCTGTTTCGATGACGTCTCTGAGCACAGTCCTTTTTTTTATATATATAAAATAAGTGCGCATTTGACCTCCATCTCACCTGATGTTAAGTGACGATGAGGTCGACGGTCGAGCATACACACATAAATAATGCCTATTCACTGGCGCATTGAAAAGGCCCAAGTTATAACGTTCACGGAACAAGTCTGCAGGTAGGTAAATCCACTCCATAGCCGTTCGCCATATAAATGTGGAAGCGTAACGCTTCGTGCGAATCTTTGGAATATCCACAACTTAGGGTTGGATTCAAGTCTACGCCTAGTCCCCTGGTGATGGAATTTAGAGGGAGCAAAGGAAAAATTCCTAATCTTCGATTTGATTTTAGAGGGGTATATCCACTTTAAAGTTAAAAATAAAATATTGTATGAGTAACTACACGATATATTCAAGCATAGACACTAATCAGAAACATAAAACAATAAAGTTTCCTCGATAGATAAAAATCACGAAATGACCTCTAATTTTCACATTTTTTCGAATACACAACTTTTTATAAAGTTCTCTAGTTTAAAGTTAAGATTAGACAATCGTGTCGACTAATCAAGGTAACTTTAATAATTTTATCAATATTTATATATTTTTTTATACAAACGTATGAAAATACGATCAAAGTGAAATAAGGGCCACATACGAGGCGGGTAAATAGGCCGGCCCTTATTAGACGTTCGGATTATCAAGCATTTTAAAAATAAGCAAGTGTGTATTGTAATTGTTTAAACTATTGATTCAATTGCAGAGTAACTAAAAGGAGGATTATGTTAACCTTTACTAATGGTTGTATTTTTTCCGTATCTCTCGAATGACTGATCAGATTTTGGTTTATGATAGAATATTAATTAGTACAGCGAGTACGATTCTAGACATGACAGTAAATTTTACCAGTCGGATAAATTGTGTGAAATGTACACGCAGTCGAATTTTCAGTGCAGTAGTATATTCAGACTTCATTAACTTGTTGTCCTTTCCCATCCTCACAAAATTTGTTGGCAACAAAACTAACTACTAAATAAACGTGTACTTTTTCTATACGTTCATTGAAATAGGATGTCATTAGGAACATAAGTATAATAAGGGCCACAAATTCATTGAAAAAAATAAATGTTCCTTTGTTTCTGTCAAAGACGTATATATAATATAGAGTTACGAATACTTTCTTTAAATATGTGTTCATTTTGTGGGTACTAAGTTAATTAATACTTTTTTATACAATTTTATTGTTACCTCAGTTTAATATGGCCCACTTTTGATTTTCCTCTTATTTAAAATGGGTTGAAAGTGTGATTCAATGCCAAATGATAATTAAAGCTAGTCTGAACTAGAAAATATTGTGTTTATGATAGTTAATATTTAAAAATTTTACTTATGATTATGGTCTTTATTAAACAACCTAGGTTTAATAATGGCCACAGCAAGGATTTCAAAAAAGACTTAATATTGAAGACGAAATGTGGGTGATATCAAAAACAATATTCTTTTCGTGACCTTAATAAAGTAAATATTGATCTAATGCCTTGTTTTTTATTCATATTCCATAATTAAACAAAATATTTAGTTTTGAAATAAGGTGGCCCTTGTTTACCGCAAGTACCTTATTACCTTTTTTATTTTACTAATTGTCAAAGCGTTTTCTATATTGATTTTATTTCTTATTTAGCCGTTACCAAAGAGTATCCAAGTAGTGTGGCCACATCTGAGTTTTTCAGAATTTATGTGCGAAAAATTTAAATTTACCATAAGTATTTCTGTGAAAGAAAACATTGTGATGAAACCTGCTCGTCGAAAGAAGGTTATAACCCTCGGAAAACGTTTGAAGTTCTCAATGCCCTAAACCCTCGCCCGAGGAGAGCACGTGCGCAGCAGTGGGATGTATAAATGGGTTGATATTATTAGGTTTTATAAAAGATATAGGATTCACTCTTCACCACAGTCGAAAATGCTAAGTCAAAATGACGTCACCGATGGGCCGAACTTGCTCAAAAGATGACTCGTATCCTGCCATTGAAAATGTCGGGGTTATTTGCACACAGAAAAATTTTGTTGCAGTCGGCGTGGTGCCTAGGTGATAACGTTAGTTCTATTTTTTTAATGCCTATTTGATAAACAATAGCGATAAGTTTAGCGATAAAGTACTCAAGTGTAAATCGCAAACAAATCAGCTTAATCACATAATTGGACATGCGTCTTGTAACAATACAATACACTGCTGAATGAAACTCTGAGCATTTCCTAGTTCCTCCAAAAGACGCTAGATGGTGTTGACAAATTTTACCCAAATCATGAACTCTACTGACTACTCATTCGTAAAGCCGAGAAACATAAGTAAGAAACTCTATGCTGCCGCCGTTACTTGGGAGCAAGTGACATTTTTTCAAAAATTTTGATCAATCAAAAAAGGCCGGTCTGTCACAAGTTTTATTTCCTGGGTGGTTGAAGTTACCGTAAAATAATCTCAGTACAGAGTACTGAAAAGCCCGACCTCATAAGTCATTCATCCCCTAGTTTGCCACCCTTAGAGGTGGAATATTTTCCTCAAACTTAAATAAGATCACTCCTGAGGTACCCTCTTTCCAACAAAAAAAAAAAGAATCATCAAAATCGGTTCACAAATGCTGGAGTGATCACGTTACATACATAGAAAAAAAAACATACAGTCGAATTGAGAACCTTCTCTTTTTATTGAAGTCGGTTCAAAAAAAAGTGGAATCTTTTCAGTTACATTTCTTTAAACGTGCCTAATGGTAAGCTGCACGCCTCTCCATACTAGTTGCAGAGCCACTCGAGAGCTTCAAACCGCAAAGATCTGAGGGGCACTGCCACTGCGCCTGCCACCCTGAGACATAAATTGACAAGTCTCATGTGCCTGTAATTTCACCAGCACCCTTACCCTTCAAAACCGGAACATAGTCATGCTGACATTTCTGCTTGGCAGCAGAAATGGGTAAGGTGGCAGTACTATCCTTTTTTTTTTTTGTTAATCCGGGGGAATCTGCTTACAGATACCCCGCGGGGGCAGAGCCGGGGTTATGTGGGACTGGGCTGAACCCTGAAGGGGAGCAGCCCGACCGCACTAAACTCCCGGAGTGTTCCTCCTTGCTTATACGCATAAGCAAATTTTTAGATCGTTTATTTTTTAATAAAATTGTTATAAGTTATACTTATAATAATTAAAGATTTATTTAAAATTTTCGTGACGCCAGGTAAAATCCCACACCATCATTATCAGCTTACATGCATCCACTGGAGATAGCAGCAGTAGAGCTCCTTGTGAAAAAAAAAACCTTCTTTCGACGAGCAGGTTTCATCACAATGTTTTCTTTCACAGAAATACTTATGGTAAATTTAAATTTTTCGCACATAAATTCTGAAAAACTCAGATGTGGCCACACTACTTGGATACTCTTTGGTAACGGCTAAATAAGAAATAAAATCAATATAGAAAAACGCTTTGACAATCAGTAAAATAAAAAAGAGAAATACAATAAAAAATATTAAAATAAGCTGTAGAAAAATAAGTCATCGTTGATATTTTACCATAGTCCGTAATGGCTAACAAATACTCACACACCTCAGCAAAATACACTGTGATGAATCTAAAGTATTCAAGAACAACATAATGCATAAGACACGAATGAAAAGAAGTTTGCTGCATCTTGAGATTGTTCGTCAAACCATTATATACGTTATCATTTGAATACCGGAATACCGATAACGATTGAGACATAAATAAAAAAATATTCAGAGAATTTACATAAAGAAGGTTTTATTCAATTATAACATAAAGACAATGTATTTTTTTCAAAGACTAGGAACGTTTATTAATAGCTTATTAATAGGTATGTACGTATCGAGTTAAAATTTTATTACTATTTTTATTTCGATTTATAAAAAAATAGAGCGGTAAACTTAAAAAAATATGGTATTTGGACCAATAGACGCAGGTTTTTTATTTTATAATATTTACCAAGTGACGGGACGAACAAGCCGTGTGCCTGGTAGTGGCTGTCCATTACAGTTGCAGTGCCACTCAGAGCTATAAATCTCAAAGATCTTGGGGGCACTGCCACTGCGCCCATCACTCTGAGACACAAGTCATGTACCTGTAATTTCACCAGCACCCTTATCCTTCTAAACCGGAACGCAGTAATGCTCACGTTACTGCTTGGTGGAAATAGGTAAGGATCGACGGGGAAAGATGTTCGGTCCTCTAATGTCACGACAGTTTTTTTAGAAGCCTTATAAGCCCACAATTAAAATTGGTGCGTGCGTACGTGGCGTCGAGTACCTACATGATATCATATCACACTTAAGTGTAGCTAGTTATTCAACTTTTTAAATATACCGATATAAATCTTACCTATGGAAATGTTAAACAGCCAATTAGTAATACCGGTATTTAAGTCTTCATTTTCTTTATCTTGCATACGATTGGCCTGGATGTCCAATTTGATTTGATTGCGTGGATTATGTATCAATAGTATGTGAGTCAAACAAATTATCGGATGTAAAATATATTGCCTACATTAATCTACACATCTTAATATGTATAAAAGCAGCCATTAAGTTTCTCCATACATGTTTAGTTATAACTTCCTAAGAGCCTACGCACACAGCGTATTTTATACGCGCCGACGACGCGCGTTACGAATGCGCGTTTACGGCGCCGTAAACGCGCGTTATTTGTACGTACACGCGCCGCTGTTTATCGATTCAAACGCGCGCAAACATCGCGTTGCAAGCAAGAAGCTTACATAGATATTCCGCTGGAGTTTACATTTAGAATTTCATGTAGATGCTTCATTTCAAAAATTAACAGAATTTAACAAACAAGTTGTCCTCAGCGCGTATAAAATACGCCAAGGCTCAATTTATATTGCGTCGGAAAGAAATGGAAACGAATTTTTGTAACGATATTGTACGTACGTAACGTAATGATCTTTATGGTCAATTGTGTAAAATACAAAAAAGAAGAAGAGAATTCCGCGGAAAACCATAAAGTTCATTATATAGCATAATGAATAAGTAGAATATCATTATAAAAATTCGCTTCCATTCCGTTCCGCTGTAATACAAAATTGAGCCTAAGACCTAACAAAATGGGACAAGCGCTAAACATCTAATTAAAATATACTAAATAACATGCATCAGGCCCAAGCAAGTATGCCTTCCATTTTGTATAAATACTTATTTTTCTAGATACCCCATGGCCGCATGGATTGATATGTATATATAATTGTATAGTGTATAGAATATATTATAGTGCTAAATTTTAATCACAAATTCAAATCACTTTACATATTATGGACGGACAACGGCACATCAGACTACACATTTTTGTTCGAAAATCGCCTTCAGGACAGCGGAACAAGATACGTCAATGTGTAGCGTGTGTACATACGTTTTGATATACCTATCTACACGGATCCTTAGAAAAATAAAATATGATACGAAGTTGCTTCAAAGGTTCATTAAAACCTTGGAGTGGAATTAGGAATTGTAATAAATGTGTGCAATTTACGACATTCTTAAGTAATTGTCATAATTATTTTAATTCTTATTCTTAATTACTATAAAATAAATATTCTACAATATGGAGATTTCTTATGTATTTTTTTTATTTGTCACCAATTTGCTTTCTCCATAGTCTAAACCAATTTGTCACCCATATAATTGAATAGGCAAAGGTACCACAAAGAAAGACAAATTAGGGTGCTACCATAGATTTAGTATATAATGGTGTTACCATACAGTTTCTTTATAAATTGTTTTTTTTTTGTAAACCAGTCAGACTTGTTCAATTAATTATTATCATGTTTGGTTTTTGGGCCTAATTAAAAAAGAAACTGCAAAAGTATATTTATAGAAATTATTGCATGAGTCTGAGAGATGAGGTATCTACAAATATTATGAAAAATTTGTATTCCTCAAGGATTCTATTCTATGATTCAAAATGCATGTTTGTAACGTCTTTAAAACATTAAAAAATTAAATGTAAAATTTCATGAATTATTATTCATACACGGCTGTATTCTACATGGCTTCTACTTAATTGCGTTCTTTCCATCCTTTACGATTGCGTTACACGCATCTATGACTGGCAAAGAAATGTTACTAAGGGAACCTCTCCGAGAGTCGTATTCTAGAACTCTACTCAATGCTCAAGTCAGGATTTGAGTTTGGTTTAAAGCACTCGAAATCATACTCAAGTCCCTGCCATTAGGGTCGTATTTCCAGTGCTTGTGTTTCCAGTGCAATCCTGACTTGAGCATTGACTAGAGTTCTAGAATACGACCCTGAAACACAAAAAGGTTCCTTGAAATAGTGAAATAATAATTCTTCATATTTGATTGTCGAGTTACAAGCTAGCATATAATTTATAAACTCAGAAATTTAAAAACAAAGTTGCTTTTAATTTAAAAACTGTGTTTCATTTTTCAGTTAAAAATCTCTATTGAAAACATTGACTTACAATTATATGGACGTCGGGTCCGCGCTAAAAAGTGTCCGCACTTGTAAGGCGCTAAAATCGTATACAGAGCGCGACACTCCGCTTTAGTCTTCATTTGTTCTACGGACAGCGCGATACTGCGATGACATAACAATTTAAATTTCGAATAGGTTGACTTGGGACATTTTTTTTGTGGTTTTTGTATTAGACCCGTCGTCCATTTATTTGTAAGTCAATGATTGAAAAAGTTCAATTCATGACATTTCTACATTGACTTACAAATAAATTTCTAATTTAAATTTATACTTCCGCCAGTTTCTGTTGTCAATTTATCAGTGTTGCAAATTGATACTTCATTAAACAACAAAATTGTATAAACGTATTTTTTAAAATCTCACAAAGTGAACACATCGTTTATTAAAAGTGTATCAATAAACTAATAATAATAATAATACATACAGTTTGTGTAAGTACTGAGGTATTATACGAAACTTTCGTTATGGTAAAATTGAAAAAAAAAAACCAATCAAACATTACTGTTATTTGTATTTGTAGCCATAGTTTATACACTTATATTCGATGTACATATTTTATTTTCCCAAAGCTTTTGCAACTTTCTTGGATTGTTAAAGTTTGCTCGCGGGACATAGAAATGTACATAAAAAAATGAAAAGTTAAAATGGCAGTAATATAACTATTATTGTTATAGATGGGAAAAACTGCTTATTTTTCTAAACGTTTAAACGCATTTTAAACGTTATACTTTTTTAAAAAAGCGTGTTTTTTAAACGCTTTTTCAGTTAAAAGTTTTTTAGCTTGCTAACAAAATCGTTTAGACACACAGTTTAGTTTAACAAAAGCATTTAAGCGCATAGGGTCGTATACCAGAACTACTCAATGCTCAAGTCAGGACTTGCGTATAATTTGACGAACTGGAAATACGACCCTAACGGCAAGGACTTGAGTATGATTTCTAGTGCTTTAAATCATATTCAAGTCCTGACTTGAGTATTGAGTAGAGTTCTGAAATATGACCCTTAGATTTTTATGTTAAAAAAAGCTTGCAATGTTGTGTTGATAGCGAAAAGCAACTGTAGACGACTAAACGTTTTAAGAAAGTAAGTTTATTTGTAAAAAATGAGTTTTATTTTTATTTATAACACAACATTATTATATATTATTAACATTTTGTTAAATGGCGTTTCACATGGAAAAAACGGCTTATTTTTTTAATGTTAAAACGTACGTTTAAAAAGCGTGCTTGTAAAAGCGCTTTTCACTTAGGGTTGTATTCCAGTACTCTACTCAATGCTCAAGTCAGGACTTGAGTATGGTATAAAGCACTAGAAGTCAAGTCCTTACCATTAGGGTCGTTTTTCCTGTGCTTGAAATCATACTCAAGTCCTGACTTGAGCATTGAGTAGAGTTCTGGAATACGACTTTGAAACGCTTTCGTTTAGAAAAACGTTTAAGCACAAAGTCTTTTATGTTTAAAAAAGCTTGCAATGTTATATTGAATTAATTTGTTTAGGAAACAGATGGCGCTAAGTGAAACTTCGGCACATTGTGAAAAATTAAATTGTTGAGTACCTATAGAACTGACCAGTGAGCAACGCTTAAAATGAAAAGCGTGCTTATATTTTAAAAAGCAAACTTTTTAAAGTGCTTTTCGTTTAAACGCCCACCTCTAATTATTCTGGTAACACATAACTTAAAATGGGATTTGCTCTGGGCCTTTTGGAGGCAAAAGTGTTGTTTTTATTTTGACTTTCTATTATTTTGTGACATCTAGTTTAAAGTGGAATAGGATGGTGCTATTGTGCCTTAATCGAAGATTGAAACGAGAAATTATACGAATCCCGAATTAAAATACCCGTTCTAAGGAATCCCAAGTCAATCCAAACACGCCGCCTCAAATTGCCTATCCTCTTTGTGGCGGCCATATTTACAGAAACATAATTAAACGAAGACATGGTTCAAAGGACTTGTATCCAAGCCAAAATTATTAATAAAAAAATTACTTAAAATGTCAAAACCGAAAATCGATGGTGATGGTTTTCAAATAGTAACTTCCAAGCGCTTTTCCAAAAATAAACCCACAAAAATACCTTCCAGAAGCTATAAACTTGAACAACAAGACATACTGATCGACTCGGATAAAACATTGAGGTAAATTTGCTTTTATAAGTGTATTTGCCAGGTTGATATTTGAGGTTAGGTTATTCATAAGATGGTTTCGTATTTTTCAGGAAAATACAAGCTGCTTTCAACGATTTGAAGTATTCAGAGTATTTAAAAGGCATCTTGAAGGCAGTGAGTACTATACTTCAATCAAAAAAAGTTGTAGAAATAGTTTGTTTCGGTCTTGGACATATAGGAGAGTGCCAGATTTCTAGATATCAGTTAGCCTTTTTACTGTGTTTGAAAGATATTTGCGGCCCTGAAAAAGTGTCAGTCCACGACCCTATATTTTACAAAACTGAATGCGAAGTGCTAAGACAGTTAGGGCTTTATGTTATTAAAGAAAATAAGGAGGGACGTTACATAATTTCTGAACAAGGAGTAACTATAGTGTATCTCCCGCATTGTCCAAAACAATTGACAAACAACTTCCTTTGGAGCAATTGGAGTAAAAACTTAGCAAATTGTGTACTTATTTGCAACAGTTTCTCATCTTTAATAGAAAATCAGCCAGGTAGAATTTTATGTGGAACTGTTCCATACATTGTTGAAATTTTTCCTTATACAACAGAAACAGTATTGGAAAATAACTTCAAATTCACTGACATATTTAATGATACGTCAGTACATTATTTTACTAAACAAAGTTTAGAGAATTGCCCTCCTGAATTTTGGATAAAAAGAGATAAACCCCAGTACAAAAACTCTGAAGAATTCATAACTTCATTAATGATAGAGAAATTGAGCATTTAATTCTTGTTGAAGGTTTCAACCATGACTTTAATTAAGTCAAAACCAGCTCTCGTAACTCTACGAGGACTACTTTCCGAGATACGTAAGCACAGTTCTTCAAAAGTGCTAAAAGAGAATCAAATGGCAAGATATGTTTTGGATCAATACCGTAAATACCAAACAACAGATCAGCAGTTATGCAAAGCTATTGATGAAATGCACTTTAGAGCTAGAACATATTACAACTACCTTAATAGCTCGAGGATGTCAAAAGAAATAAATAAAGAATATAGAGGGAAAGGAGAACGAAGTGTGGAAGAAACTGCAAGAATGGTCGGTTTCAAGTTACCGCATGATCCGAAACCGAAATGAGTTTAAATAGTACTGGGGGTTTTGGATTTAAGGCAATAGTTTTATAGATGACATAGATGTGAATAAATTGTTATTTAGTTATCTAATACATTAAAGTCTTTTACATATGTGGGATTTTATTACTTCCTTTATTTTTAATAGCATTTTTAGGAGTTAAATGAAAACAAAACATTTTTATTAATTATCATTATAAAATATAATATACATAATATATAAAAATCGCCATTTCAGAACAGGAATGCATAAGAGTCTTAAATGTAAATAATTTTATTAATACTTTCCAGGTTGTAAATAAAAATGTCTTTTATACTTAACTACATTTTGTAAATATTGTATTGAAAAGTTTTTATAATTAAGTGTTTTTTGGTGTTTTAAATACCATCATTAATTTTTTAATTACAATTTCAATTTCAAGAAACTACCAACTCAAATTAATCAGATGTCATCACCTAGTTGAGTGTCTTGACACAAAAAATGTACTATAGTCTGTACCAATCCATTTTGAACAGAAAGTTAACAAGCCTGTTTTGTTAAAATTGTAAAGCAATCACTCAATAAATTGAATAATTACCACTTTCACGTATATTTCGAAGATTTCGACCTGATATATCATCACATTTTCCAACAATATTCATTTGAATAACATCGTATTTGAAAAATGGTAGTCTTAGGGTCGTATTCCAGAACTCTACTCAATGCTCAAGTCAGAATTTGAGCAGACTTGAGTATGATTTCAAGCACTGGAAATACGACCCTAATGGCAAGGACTTGACTATGATTTTCAGTGCTCACTGCAATACTCAAGGCCTGACTTGAGTACGATTTCAAGCACTGGAAATACGACCCTAATGGCAAGGACTTGAGTATGATTTCTAGTGATTTGAATCATACTCAAGTCCTGACTTAAGTATGATGCGAACCTAAGTCGTATTCCAGAACTCTACTCAATGCTCAAGTCAGGACTTGAGTATGATTTCAAGCACTGGAAATACGACCCTAATGGCAAGGACTTGAGTATGATTTTTAGTGCTTTACATCATACTCACGTGAGGTTATTATTCATCTATACTTCTATACCTTGCCTATGGTTGCATAGTGCTGTTCGAAAAAAAAACATTCGGTTCAATTAAAGTTTAGTAATCGATTATTAAATCGAACATTTCAATTGCAATCGAACGAGTATCTTAAGTGTAAGGATTTGAAGGAGGATTTAAATTGAAATTTTAAATATGCTTATATAGGTTATGTAAGGAAAACCGCTAGTATGACTCAATTGAACAAATCGATTCATTCAATTAATTAATCGATTTGTAGTTGGCGTTACAATTGGCCATCACTAAACCGTCTATGGTCGGGTCAGTGACTTGTTGGTTCACTTTTTTGTTCAAAATGGATTGGAACGAAGTAATGAATATGCTCATTATGTACTTTTATAAGTTTAATTGTTGATTCCATCTGTCTGTAACGTCTATGTCTCACCCTTAGCGTAATAAAGCTACATCTGCAAAATGACATTTTTCAGGAGAGAGGTTTTAGGATTGTACAATTTTTTTTTATATTTACAGCAACAATATCTATGTACTAGTAGTCTGAGGATAGTTTCATGTGCTTCTTATTATTTTTATGACTTTTTATGTGATAAAAGCACTTTTAACGCATGATCATATCGTGGGTTTTTTGTAGAAAGGGCCAAAGCGTTATTTCGAAAAAAAAAATCAGGGCAAATATTAATTAGTTTTTCATGACTGTTTTAAAATATGTATGATATGTGCGCTTTCGCGATTTCTACAAAACACCGATAAGTGGCTTCTTTATACTAAAGGTACGTTTCATTAGCTTAAAAGTTAATGCAACAAATTTTGAATGTAACTTGAATTATCTTCGTAATGAAGTAGTTCGTAGTTCTTTGCAATGAAGATATAAAAATGACATTTTTATTTACAGCCTCTCTTCTCATCTATTTGTCTTATCACTTGTACTCCTTCTCGATAAGCTTAGCAATAGTCTGCAGCTGCATGTTGCTGGTTCCTTCGTATATGGTACCGATCTTGGCGTCGCGAAAGAACTTCTCTTGAGGGAAGTCCCGAGTGAAACCCACGCCACCCATGAAGTCTATGCACTTTGATGTTAGGCGTTGAGCGATTTCTGGAAATGCAAAGGTAAAATGGTTAATTGGAATACTTCAAAACATTCTTAAATGTACTTTTTTGTAATAATTTGATTTCACGCCTAATCGTTATCACATAAGTATGTGAAAGTAGCTGTTTTTCTTCGCAATTTCAGAGGAGTCTACAGTAAAATTTTGGTTTCATATTTCGAAGGACATCGACCAAGAAGTTAGCAGCTATTCCACTACCACATTTTCGTTTAACTAAAGTAAACGGTTCTTTTAAGGGGAACTGTATACGTTTTTACAATAAGACTCCGGAGCATATATTAAAATTACTATTTCCTAAGTCTAAAATTTACATTAAAAGTATTTTAATTGAAAAGTCATATTACAAAACCGTAGACTACGTGTTAGATAAAGATGTATGGAAAGACAACGTGAGTCCAGATTCCACACAAATATGATTCAAAATGTATTCTATAGCATTTAAGTTTATTTGAAAAGAACAATCCCTACAGTTTCTTGCTTGTTCTTCTCAGAGAGGTGAGCGTAGTGAACGAGCAGTAGCTTAAAAAATGACGTTTTCAAGTGTAAAAATGTTACCTATGGATCAATCTTTCCTTGATTACAAAAATCATTACTTGATTTTCACTTCGACTAAGTTCAACCAAAGAAGTTCTATCAGTTGAAATAATAGTTCAACTTTCCAACAATTAACATGTAAGTTGAACTAATGGTAACTATTTTAATTTAATTAGTTCGAGTAAAAAATTCACGTTAATATACAGTTATAAATGATATTTGTACTTTGAACAAAAACTATTATTTTTTCAGTAATTTTCCCACGGTACATTAAGAAACAAACACATTTATGTATAATCTCAGTACAGAGTACTAAAAAAACTGACCACAAAAATACGTGGAATTACATCTATTTGCCAAATTTTTTTGAAATCCGTTACCGGAAACTGCGCAAATCCGGATTCATCCCCTACTTCGCCACTATACGGAACTTGACACAGAAGATAATAAAAATCGGTTCTCACTACTCAAAGTATATTGAGAAAGAAAAACGCCTTGAATTAGAGAATAGCAAAATCAACCTTTAACATAATTGCTCCTTACAATAAGATTTAGGAGCTATTTATAAAAATGAATCTTCATGCGTGCACAGCCACTCTTAGAGGTGGATGATTTTCTTCAAAATTAAATGGGACCACTACGGAGGTACCCTCTTTCCAACAAAAAAGAATCATGAAAATCGGTGCACAAATACCGCAGTTATCGCGTTACATACATACAAAAAAACATACAGTCGAATTGAGAACCTCTTCCTTTTTTTGAAGTCGGTTAAAAAAACACGTGAACCATTTAAGCCGTGGTAATTAAATTAATGACGCGAATTCTGGGGAAATGGCGATTAAAGGTAAATGAATTAAACTTGAACAAACGCGATTTTAGCTTATTGACGATATTGGTTTCAATGTGAGATATAAACTACTATATTTTTTAGTTTGTGTATTGAGCATAGTTTGCTTTAAATTACAAATACTTGTTATAAATAAGGTAACAGTATACAGGTGATTGTTTTATCAATAGCCAAATTTTTTCTACGCATCAGGGATATATAACTCAGACTTCATTATTGAAAAAAAAAATAGTACGTCAAATTTTCACAATGAAATTATTTATCCAATACATATATTTACAAATTATAACGATTGTTTCCTATTGGACAACCTTTATTACCAGTTATCAAGAAACAAATTTTTAGTCCATTCACCTGATGGAATGTGGTTAGACAAATATAATAAGGCTCCTTGATCCTTTGTGAGCAGGTTACCAAATTCTCATCTTTAATCTCAAATTTTGACATTTGTGATATAGCGAATAACACAAGATCACATCTGGTAATTCTGCTGTCTCACCCTTAATATGGAAAACAGTAATACTGCTTCGCAATAGAAAAGAAATTACCTGAAGCATAGTATTTAGCCATAGCTGCCTCCTTAACGAACTCCAATCCGTTCTCTTTTAGCCTGGCTGCATTATAGGCCAGCAGGCGAGCTGCCTCCAGTTCCGTTTGTAGGTGCGCGATTTGGTAGTTGATACCCTGAAAAGATGTGGCTTAGTAAAACTCAATTCATCGATCCATTGTCACATCGGCTCATTCATCCATTAGTGTTTAGATATAATTATTTTCTGTGCAATGGGATCTTGATCCAAGGAAAATTTTCCAATGTTGGCCTTTCTTGGTTAGGTAAGTTCCTTGTGCGTTCAGTAAGTCATATCATCGTCAATAAACTGCCTCCAGTTCCAGGTTCGATTCCCGGGCTGGGAGAAATATTTGTATGGCCTACATTATTTCTATCGTGAGCTTGGGTGTAATTTGTGGTTGTGTGTCCATGGCACCCGTGACTCGGGGTTTCCCAAGTACGGGGCTATGTTGAGTGTGTGCGTTATTATTATTATTATCAATTCATCATAAGTCCCTCTGCTGAGCACGGGACTCCTCTAAGGAGAGGTTTTCCAAGCCTTTTTGAATGTTTTCAACATTCAGCTTTCATCACGTTTGCTTTCACCTTTTGGAGCAGCATTGCATCTAAGGGTCGTATTCCAAAACTCTATTCAATACTCAAGTCAGGATTTGAGTATGGTTTAAAGTACTCGAAATCATACTCAAATCCCTGCCATTAGGGTCGTATTTCCAGTGCTTGTGTTTCCAGTGCAAGCCTGACTTGAGCATTGAGTAGAGTTCTAGAATACGACCCTAAATATTATAAAAGTATGTAACTTGAAAGTTACAGCTACAAATAAACCTAACTCATGTATTTTATCTCTATTGACCTTAGCATTTTTTTTTACAATAGCGGATAGCTGCTTGATATAGAAATGAATCGAAACAGATTCCTTAAGGCGTGACGGAGGACAGTTTTAAAAAAATCTTTATTTAACTTCAGGAATTTGTTTCCGGAGAATATGCAAGTTCTACCATAACCTTATTCTAATTGTTACACAAAGTAGAGCCAACGCCATTTTTTAAATTGTAAATATTAAAAGCACTAAGTCAACTAACAATTATTTACCATGTCACACAACATTTTCGTATATTTTGAAAAGGGTTCAGACAGAAAAAAAAATGTCGGTATGGGTTCTTCAGAGTAATCCGCTATTTGCAAACTCACGATTTTATCACTACTTCATAAAAAACCAGATCAAAAAGTTTTGAGCAATAAGGTAATTTAAAAAGTTAGACATCTGAAGGATATTCAGAATATAATATATTATTATTCCTTCAAGTTATTACTTACAAAACGTTCTACTGTAAAATCGTGATTTTGCCGATAACCTGTTACTCTTTGCTGCCGTTCGAATAGTATTCGTCGGCCTTAGTTCTTGGTACATTCAGCCAACAACGGTGGATAGTTGTGTACCTAGCGCATGATAGCTTCATACCTACGTAAGCATATTTCGAAAAATATGTTAAATAACCTGGTTTGAGTAAATGGGTCTGCCGAATTGCTTCCTCTCGAGCGTGTAGGGGATGGTCGCGTCCATGCAGCCCTGACACAGACCGATCATCTGAGCAGCGATGCCGATGCGGCCCTCGTTTAGGAAACCGGCCGCGTATTTGTACCTGTTAGAAAAGAGGTATTAGCAGAGTTCGGAGCAACTAGAGCATTATGTGAATATGCTCTAGTTGATACTAAATATCAAGGAAGTACTCAAAATATATCTTGTACTAGATTTTTGATGTGTTAGGTACACATGTTAGATAATTTTCCGAAAAATTTCAAATGGAAATTTTTCCGGAACAATTCCCGAAAAAATGGAAAAATATAATTTCGAAGGCTCATATTGTGTTGTACGTTTAGAAATATCTTTTGAAGTTTTATTATAAAATAAAACTGTAGTTGCAGAAACAATTTGTAGAAAAACGGGACTTAAAGTGATTGGATCACAGCGAAAAAAACCTTTTTATTGGCTACATGCATCGTTTTCATTCAGTAACTACAACTTTTGACCGGTGTCACCGTTAAATGTGGAAAAATATCCGGACAATATTTATTTTTCTGAAAAATATGATTTTGTCAAAATGGAAATTTACCTAGTAACCTAACTAGCATTATTGTACTACGTTCATGGATGACTATTACTATATTTAGAAGAAAAGTTGTCATTGTAAATAATATACTTAGTACAGGCACGCCAAACTTGACACTTAAGATTTAAATCCAATTCTATGCCGGCCGGTTACGATAAGAACGGTCCAAAGTAAAAAGTGTCAAGTTTGATGTGCTCTCCTCTGTACCTACCCATTGTAAATAAAAATAGTTTGGAAATTGGAAATGAAACTTCCGAAACTTTTTTCCGATGTAAAGTCGCGTAGGTACAGTCAAGAGCACGTCAAGCTTGACACTTTGTACTTTGGACAGTTCTTATCAAAAACGGCATAGAGTTGAATTTAAATCTTAAGTGTCAAGCTTGACGTGCTCTTGACCCTGTACTACTTATATTTGTTTTTTAAATTATACGAAAGTTATGGGATTTTTATTTATTTATTTATAAGTGAATATTGGTACCTACACTAATAAACACATACACCTTGACAGGTATGGTAGTGAGAGGAATGGGCATAGATATAGAATTTTCTTTATCTATGGGAATGGGTGTGTCGCACGCGTCTCTCGCGTACCTTTTGTTAATATGCGAATGTGTGCGTTCGTACATGGCGCACGGTGGGCGCGCTGAAATGCAAACCGCGCTGCTACGTTTGTGGAGTTACTTAGACTCTGTGTGCCCCAATGGGAGACACGTCTATATATACACACGTATACTCAGGCCATCGAGTAGGTATATAACCAGAAATAGAGACGTAATAAGAGCCATCCATCCCTGGCAACTGATCAGCCTTGACTTCAAATGAGCCTTATACCACTTTCGCTTGCACTACAATCACAAATTAGAAAGTCGAAATAGTACAGCGCCAACAACTGACCTGTGTCTACGTCTCCGTGTATTCCTAAAATAATCTGTATTTATTGTAATAAAGATAATATCTCTAACAATGGGGGCTGTTCCATGCGGTCAAAACATCTAATTACAAAACAAACGGAATCACATTTCATCGGTAATTAAATATGTCATTTTTAAATTGTCGTCGATTATAGCAAAGCTCAAGTCAAACTAGTCGATTCGAAGTGAAACAATTGGCGACACCCGTCAATTGTTTGTAATTGGGCTGGCCAATCGGATCGCAGTTGTCGCTGTAATGATTTGGCAGAATAGTTTTCAAACAAATTAAATGGCATTTCGTCTCTATTTCTGGTTATATACTCGATGATTTTCAGCTATTAACATATGTTTAGATAGTATTCCACATAGATCCATGACTTAAACACGTGGTTCTATTTTGTAATATATAAACAAAACACATGTACGAAAGCAGTTGTCGCTGTAATGATTTGGCAGAATGGTTTTCAAACAAATTAAATGGCATTTCGTCTCTATTTCTGGTTATATACTCGATGGTTTTCGGCTATTAACATATATTTAGATAGTCTTCAATATATGTAGATCCACGACATAAACACGAGGCTCTATTGTGTAAGGTGAAAATAAAACATGTACGAATGTACAAGTTTACGAATTCGATTTGAAGACTACAATGCTAAATTTTCTTCTACTAAATGTTCTGTCAATTATTTGTATATTAAGATTTCTTTAGTGGTAGGTATATGATCAAATACTACATACCATATTGCTTATCTTTTCAGTTCATGGACTCATTATATCGTTAATGGATGTATTCCTGAGTAACAATATGATTTTAATGATTAAATCACTCGGACGAGTGTATTTAAAAAAAAAAAGAAAGTGCACTTGTTATTAATAAAAATATATTTGTATTGCCTACATCAACTGTAGCAATAAAAGTATACAATTTGCTTTTATTGAAAGGTATAGGTACGAGAAACTTTTTAGCATAGATCCTATAGAGAACGTATACCTTCCCGCCTCTAAATGTAAATAAGTAAATAAATACGCACACACTCATAACTCCGCACTAGGGAAACCCTGTGTTACGGGTGCCATAGACACACACACTACTACAAATTACATTCAAACTTGCTAGAGAAATAAATGCAGGCCTGGCCATACAAATATTTCTCCCGGCCCGGGAATCAAACCCTGGACCTCTGCGAGGCAGACCAACATCGGTCAAGGAGGCGGAGTATAATAATATTCTGGTCTATTTTTGGAATCTCTTAACGCAGGCAAGCGTTTAAGAATTACAGTGCTTTAGAAGTTTATAACATAGAGTAATCGTTATTACATTGAGGGTCGTATTCTAGAACTCTACTCAATGCTCAAGTCAGGATTTGAGTATGTTTAAAGCACTCGAAATCATACTCAAGTCCCTGCCATTAAGGTCGTATTTCCAGTGCTTGTGTTTCCAGTGCAATCCTGACTTGAGCATTGAGTAGAGTTCTAGAATACGACCCTCAAAATCAGACAACGTTGGGATTGCTTTGCAATGCGAATTTGGCGATCCCAGTATAAGCTTTGCATTATACTGGGATATTGCTGATATGGTCTTTTCCAGATTGGGCCACTACTTTATGTGACTGACTCCCGTTTCGGAACCTCAGAGGGTCATTGATTTTGGAACTGTGGAGTTGGTTCGCATCCACATAATCATACAGATCTGACCTCAAATTTCTACTTACCCCTTCCCATATTCTCCAAGTATGGCGCTCTCGTGGACCTTTACATTGTCAAAGTGTACCATGCAAGTACCAGATGCCCTAATACCCAGCTTGTTCTCAGGCTTGGCCACAGATAGACCTGGCGTTTCACGCTCAACAATAAAGCAGGTGATGCCTTTGTAACCCTGGAAATAAATTATTCCTTTTCAAAAGTCCAGTTGTATAAGTAAGTTTATTATCCTTGTTTTATATAAATTATTCCTCTATGTACGTAAGTGGATTCATAGTCCTGCAAATCGGGCTGATATGAAGTCTTATACGACTTTAACTCTGATATTCATTTCATTAACTTGGCTATTGACGTTGACCCAAAGGCTTAGCTATATAGATATCATTGCGTTGATCCATACTTATTTCATTATCGCTGTCACTGTATTTAGTTTGTAGGCCAGTCGAGTTGTATTATCATGCTATCATCCTACCCAATACTCGATGCAATGTTGTCATAGAGACAACATATGCATGTTTGTTTGATAAAATTTCCATTCAATTTCAATATAAAATTAGACGCATTATTGTAAATTATTACGCAAATGTAATATTTCTTAGGGCATAGTTTTGTTTATAATTTCTTCCATCGGATAAATGTAAAAATTTGCTACTTGGATTAACAAACAATACAAAACCACAATCGAATATTGCCAAAGTATCTAACATTGGAGCCGTAGGAAACGAAATTATTTTTCCGGATTTAAATCGCGAATATTTGTTTTTTGAAACAAACCAACGTTTCGGGCTTTTTGTAGGTCCCATGGTAACGGTTAACTGAGGTGGAAAAGTCATCAACCAGTTATGACTAATATTAATACAAACCACCTTATTTTTCACTATAGTTACAAAAGTTATTAATTAAATATCTTATTTTTAAATTTTATAAGGAACATTCCAATTTGCGCTGCATATGTTTTACAATTATTTTATTTTAACAATATAATTTTTTTTACTGAATTAAATTTATTAACAATTAATAATGGAAATTAGAATAAATTCTCAGTCTGTTTGGGATTTTTCATCAAAGGAAATACTGGATCCCAAATTGGTGGAACGGAGAAAGCATCTTCCTTGTTGAAATTAGGATGTTTCGTAATTTCAATGGCCTCTCGCAGCATCCTTGGTAGATAACGGACTTCTTTTGCAAGGACCTGTGTTGTCTAGGTGACCTAATTTTATTTCCTATGTGTAATAATCGCGAAAACCTAAGAACTCGATTGGAACCGTAGTTGACATAAATAATCAATCCTAACCTGTATATGTACTAATCCCGCAATTAGGCGGTATTTCAAACTGAAAGGGTGTTAATAATAAGTAATAAGCCTATTCGACCAAAAACACTATCTACATCTGAGGAATAATGTCGCTGAATCTCTTTCAAAAGTAGTTGCTTATTATGGACGTTTTTCTCAGAGAAAAGTTCATTACTGTTATATTTTATATGCCTGTACAAATATACATAATTTCAATAAGAAAGAAGATATCCATAATATTAACCTTAGAGCTAAATCCAAACACATGGTACAACGGTTTCGTTTAACCAAGGTAAACGACTCTTTTATGAGGAACTGTATACGTTTTTACAATAAGATTTCGGAGCATATATTAAGATTATCATTTCCTAAGTTTAAAAACTACATTAAAAATATTTTGATTGAAAAGTCATGTTACATAATTGAACACTACGTGTTAGATAAAGATGTATGGAAAGATGACATGGCTCCAGATTCCACACAAATTTGATTCAAAGTGTATTCCATAGCATTTAAGTTTATTTGAAAAAAGCAATTCCCAGAGTTTCTAGCTCGTTCTTCTCAGGGAAGTCAGCGTAGTGAACGAACAGTAGCTTAAATGTTATATTTTCAAGTGTAAATTTATTTTACCTATAGAATAAACGATTATTTGACTTTGCTTTGACGATTCGGAATGTAACATATCTTTACAGTGAAAATAGCAAAAAGAGAAAATAATATCAAACGATTCACGTACCTTAGAAGGATCAGCATTAGCCATAACCAGAAAAACGCCAGCCATATCAGAGTTAGAGATCCACATTTTCGAGCCGTTGATGATAAAGTGTTCTCCATCTTTCTTCGCTACAGTTTTCAAGGAGAAAGCGTCTGAGCCAGCTGTTGGTTCTGTTAGGCAGAAACTGCCAGGCTGCAAGATAATACGTCAATCGATTAGTCTTTTTGATTGATCGGAACGGTAACTCTATCGCGCAATAAATGAAAATCGGTTAATATCGGCTGACATTCATATTATCAAAAAATAACAAAATTCTTAAGTTATCTAAGACAAGAAAAATCAAATCCGTCTGATAAAAATCTTTGTCCAAATATATTGTGGTAGACTCGCACAACGCTTATCTTGTTTTCTACTATGGGTAAACAACGTTTAGCGTTTCTCTGTTTGGTATTCAATTGTAGGTAGGTGTCTACTTACGTATTCCGTACAAAGTTTCGTCAAGTATTTCTGCTTCTGTTCTTCAGTTCCCAACTTCATAAGTAAAGAGTTGACTAAAGTGTTATGGATGTCTACGAGAGCAGCTACTGCTGGATCCACCCTGGACAGTTCTTCGACTACCAGCATCATTGTGAGGAAACCACAGCCTGAGCCACTGTATTCTGCTGGGGTTTCGATACCCATGAGCTAGAAGACAATGTTAGGTTTGGCAGGTTACATTTGCTTTGTATTTTGTATATCTCGTAACTATAATAAGACGCCTAATTCCGGCGTACATGCGTTTGTGGTTTTTAAGGTGGTTGAAATTTTAAATTTGTTACAAGTCTCAAATGTCGTACCATTTTTTATTGCGGTGAAAAGGATACACTACGGCCTGACCTATCAAAGATGTTTGTCATTATTTTCATGTTAGTTGATACATATTAATGGTGTCTAATCATCAATCTACTACATAATTTCAATTATTGGACTAATGTAACAATCTCTTGAGCCTGCAAAGCGTGGACTTATTCAGTGTCTAAATTACGATACTTACTCCATTGTCAAAGAGAAGTTTTCTGATACCGTCATCAATGCGATGCTCATCCTCCATCTTCCTGACTAGAGGGGCGATCTGTTCCGTGGCCAGCTTTCTCACTGGAATTCAAAGTTTGACTAACATTAATTAAGTATGTGGCAGCTAACATACGTAAAAATACGACTATAATAAACTTAGAAGAACAAGAACACTATGCGTAGCTGCTTAAATAACTTCTAGGCTTATTTTAATCGTACATTCAAGATGCAATTGTGGGTACATCAACAATTATTCATTGCTTACGTTGTGAGAGTTATCAATATTTCAGTTTATGAATGAAGTTACTCATTAAGTTAAGCTGCGTCTGAAGATCATTATTATATCTTAATCAATCAAGAGGTCAATACAGAGTCTTGGTCAGTTGAGATGATATCGTTTGAGATGACGATGATCACAATACTTATTATAATTTTTAATACAAGGATGGAACACTTAGGTTAATTTCATTCGATCCGGCTAGATGTGAACCAACGTCTTCCAGCAAACCGTGACAGACGCTATGTCAACTAAGCCACGGAACGAACTAGCGGACCATAGCATTTTTTTTCTATTGTTTGAACTTCGTAAATTTTGAATATCAAGCGGAATCTTATTATAGGAGCGTAGAAATTGCCCCATATAATATATGGGGCAATTTAAAAAAAAAAATCATATTATGATTTCTTGTCCTTGTGAAAACGCTTCTTAGTACCTATTTATTTTTATTCCTAGCATTAATCCTCATTACTCTTAACGTAAATAAAATTTTCATAAAGGTAGTATGTCACTCTAAAGCGGTTACACACGACGTCTTTTAGCAGCGTGAACTTGAACTTGAAACATTTTCGACTTCTTCGGTTTTCGCAATTTCTACACACTGAAAATGAAACTATTAGGTACTACACTTTACTATTACACTTGGATTTTCAACAAATACACTTTTCCCATGGGTCCTAGGGTCAGTAGGTCGGTCGGTCAGCTGTGACCATGGAACCTATCGTCGCCTTAAAGTGAAAACCTCGCATACGCGTTTTCACATAGTTCGTTTCTACAAAGTTTTGTTGAATAAAATCTTATACTAAGAAAGTAATATTATCTGAAAGAGGTATCATTTTATTAATTAAAATCGTAACTACAAATATTATTGCATTTAGTACATTTTACACCACATTTTTATCTTCGTTCTGAAAAATTACATAGAAATCACTATACTCTAAGACGACACTGTGCAAAACCCGAAACAGTTTCATTTAAAATTGAGAGATTGAGAAAAAAGCTATTACTTTGGTAACAATAACTTCAATAGCGAATGTCTTTCAATTTTATCGTATCACAATGTTTATATCCGAAACGCTATCATTCGCGTCATTAATTATTAAGTTGTCGCGAAGCATTCGTGGGTGTTTACCGATTATCTTATCAAGACAAACCTATCATTCTTGTGTCTTTTAATCTCTAAAATCAATAATATGTTTTTCAATTCCAAATTGTTTTTGTATTTGAAATAACTGAATTTAAACTACGAGGGCCTGGAAGCTTACAATGAGCTTAGGAATGTAGTCAGCTTACGTGGTTAAACTGAATTATTTAAATTCGTATCCTGACTATACATGAGTGCCGATAATAGACCAACCGGCGGCGGCACGCCGACAAAAAAGTGTCGGCGGCGGCGGCGTTTCGGCGGCGCGAGCGCGACTCTAACACGAATTTGTATATCGATGTTTGTTTTTACAAAAACCGTTACACATTTCAAAGGAAAAAATAAAATAACGTATTTTCTATAGTAACCAAATTTTTATCATTATTGCTTCCCTTTTTCGGCGCAGGTTGCACGTTTGCAAGCTTTCACGACCTGGGAACTACACCAGTCTCAAGTGAGAGGCGGTACAGGCGTAGGCGTGTGAGAACAGGAGACAACTCAGGCGCACAGTTACGTAGGACTAATGCTGGAATTCCATCTGGCCCGCTAGCTTTATTCACGTCTAGATTCCGCAGAGTTCTAAGTACCTCTGTTTGGTGTATGCGAATTGGCGCTATAGTGCAGCCAGCCTGAGGTAAGATTAAATCCAGACGCGAACTCTTTGCAAAGAGTGAGGCAGAAAGATTTGCCTTGTCTTCTGCAATGTAGGCCAGCGTGCCGTCCGGCCTCAGCAGAGATGACATAGATGGGCGACAAAAGTTATTAGTGACTTAATATTTAAAGATGTTTTGTTTAAAAAATTAATTTGTCAATTTCTGGCGTCGCCATTTTCATTACGCATACACAATTTGGAAGCGTGCGCGTTCGTATGATCGGAGCGCCTGATCGAACTGAACGGCGCGCCGCGGCCGATTGCATTTGTCGGCGGGGCGGCGGCACGAGGAAAAACGCGGTGGCGCGAGGAAAAACGCAGCGGCGCGAGGAAAAACGCGGCGGCGGTGGCGGGGCGCTCATGTCTAATCCTGACCTACAAACAGTGTCGGCTTTACCTATTGCACAGGATGTGCGGCGCACACCGCCGTAATTCTTAGGCTGGTTTCTGAGTAGTGCTGATTTATCTGCGGAACACCGGAGCGGAGTAACACGAGTGGCGTTAGAACATCGCTTAACAGTGACGCGGATTGCTCCGCACGGAACACGTTCCGCGTGAACTCCTCGCAAGCCCCCTGTGCGTTCATTGTAGGCGACTGTCTTCCGTGAATATCCGTACTAAATTAAATACTCAATTCAGAGCACTGTAGAGTATACGTAGAGTCCATCTCTACGTATGCGGATGGCTCGCAGGCGGGCAGTCTGTACGGACCGTACGCGTAAAACCAGCCTTAGGGGCGTTGTGCGCTGCTCACGACGATGCCTCCAAACAGCCTGCGACACTCGCGGCGTAAGCGAAGTAAACGGGCTATGGCTTCCTAACATCATTTAGAAGTGCAACATTTACACCCGAATATTGCATTTGTTGGGTGCCAGGGTGTTGATTAAACCCGAGCACTATATAGACTGCCGTAAGGCGCTATCTACAAAATTGAACGACTATTGCTGGGAAAGTTGATGAATTTTATAATTTTTAAACATAAACTCTCCATATTTTTGTATGGAGCGGAAGCTTGGACGCTTAAAGCTACTGACGGGCAAACAATTGACGCTTTTGAGATGTGGTATTGGCGTCGCCTATTAAGAATTCACTGGACTGCGCATAGTGCGAACGTATCCGTGCTTGAGGAATTGTAGTTGCAAAACCAAAAACGCTTATCTTCCGTCCGTTTGCTCCGCATTCTGTAGTTCTTTGGTCACATTGCACGCAGTAGCGCTGATAGACTGGAGAGAGTGATTATTACGGGCAGGATTGAGGGCAAACGACCTAGAGGCCGAAGTTCGAAACGATGGTGAGACCAGGTGGCTGAAAGTCTGGCAGTACCAGTGAGCGTTGCATTCCACCTAGCATAAAACAGAATGCAATGGAGAAGATTGATTGACGGTGTACTTACCGACAGAGGAGGAGAATGAAACATAAACTATTGTCTATGGCCTGTTAACACTGTCACCCAAAGAGTGACATAGAAATATATGGTAAATCATACGAAAAAAGACGGTTTTTCTGTTCAAAAAGTAGTAGGACCCTTGAACGCCCTCTGGGCAAATATGAATATTTATTTATATTTGGGAAATTAACAGCTCAAGGACGTTGATGTAGTTACAATAAACAAATAAACATAGCAGAGAGCCTTTACAAACTTGCTCGACTATTCTAAATGTATCAGTACTTCATAATATGACAAAACATAAAAAATTTGATGGCGAAGCAAGATTAAGAGATAAGAGTGTGCGTGTATGGGGTTTGTGTGTGTGTGCATACTTGTATATTATAAATAGTATGTGTTTGTACTACTATTTCTCATCATGATTTTCGTTACTTCATTTTTAAAAATTGCCTTAGCAGTACAAAATGGCTCCAGTCCACGACATTCTTTGAATACAGTGGCGTCTTTTCATATTTACAGGTTACGATACCTTCCAAGGGTTAATGTAAGTAGAATGAATTACTTTAAAATTATTTCTTATATCGTCATCACAAAATATTTTTTGTTTTATTTCTTGCATTACCATAGCAACAAACATACACGAGTATGTAATATGTGTGCATTAAACATAATGTCAATGTGATAAGAATTACGGCAATAATTTGATAACAGCCAAAGATATTTTTTAAGATAACAAAAGCTAAGATATAGCAAGAAAATTATTTGTCCTTGGATTTTAATTATTTATGAAAATAATGTACCTATATTGTATTAAACTTTGTCTTAATGTTGGCAAGACGAAGAAGAAAAGCTCACCATTCTAGTCTCGGGGACGCATCAGTTTGTGGCGCCTCAAAATTTCTCAGAGATTCTGATTGAAAGTATTCCTAGTGCAATAAAAACCGATTAAGTAATTACTTCGACTGGGGGCCTTAAATTGTGGCCAATGCCACTAAATCTTACTGGCCTCACTCGGATTGGGGACACCACATGTTTACACAAAGGATAAAACTTTTTCCAGCATATTTAATCACGACATTTCCATTCATCTTCAAACGATGTAAGCAACTGTCTATTCATGTTACCTCCACTAAACACTAAGGATGTAGTATACACATAATATTATCTTAGTGACGAAGTTCAAATGGAGACGAAATAGATGTCTTGTTGCGTGCCGTTAAACGTCGCAGTTACAACTACTCAACGGCAATTGGCAACAATCACTTTGCTCACACAGAGACCACTACGATATGTGATATTGAACCGACAAGTGTTGAGGCATAAAAATGACTGATAAATTAGTTTTGATTTGAGATGGCTGTCATAGATCATGATACCCTGGTATTTCAAGAAGACTGATTGTGCATCTACATGATATGAGCTTTAATTTATTAATACAAAGATTGAACACGAATGGAAATTCCTTTTTTTTACATAAATAATAAGACACTATTAAACCCAATCCCTCAATCGACTTTTACGACTTGCGCGTGATACATTCTATGCTTTACGTCTGGTTCCAGATCGTCATGAAACAACTTTTTAAAGTAGTTTACTTAATATATTTAAATTAAAAAATATATAACCAAAATAGTGTCCTTAAACAAAGAAAATAAAACGCACTCATGTTCTTTACGCGTATGCATAGGGTGCATACAATTGTTTAGCAGATAAAATTGAGGTAAAAATCAAATTAGAGCTTAGCACTTAACAAGAATTATGCACCTAGAACCATACAAAACCTTTCTTTCTATCTTAGATCATATTTTAAAATAAATAGTTGTAATAAACATGAACGTATTTCATTAAATAACTGTGATTACCATGTATTTCGAATTAAATTTTACAGGAACTCGTCAAAATACCGCGTATTAATTAACTAATGAGCCTAAATAAGTGATATTTCGAGTATGGACACGGTCACAAATTATAATTATACTGCTGAGTAATTAGTTCTAAATACAAGATTTTTAATAGATTTAGATTTTGCCAGAGCATTTTTGGGCACTCCCTAATGAGTGGCAGATAATTAACATACAATTGTAAATCACTTCACTAATTTTAATGGTCAATAAAGCAACAATAAATAGATAGAAACATGTTTTATATTTAGTATAATATACACTTTTAAACTGCGAACATCTGTGACCGTAAAATATTATAATGGCAAATTTAGCTACCAGTCTAGGCTTGATAGTTATTCTCAAGAGCGAAAATACTTCATTTAATCACGAAGTAGTAATCGGGGCAGTGGCAACTCGACTAGGCGATAATCTTACTGACAAAGACCGTGTTACCCTGAAGGGATTTTGTCGGAGATTCACACGAGCCGCTGAACAGAGATGGAGGAAATCCCTCACAAACAGTGAGACGTTTAGAAAGCAGTAGGAGAATTGGCTTCAGGCAAATGTTGATTGGCCAAGCTGTGTGCAAACAAATTTGTTCAATCAAGGTACAAGACTAGAGGAATCAATAGAAGATTTCGTCTCTTCAAAACCTTCAACGTCATCGTCAATTAGCATGATAACAAAAAGATCCCGAAAACCCTTCGAAGATCTGGGAAACAAACAGAAGAAGAGAAGATCCGACGAACATAAAAATGAAGATCCAAATTAATTGGCCTACTCAGCTGCAGCACTTTTGAAAAAATAAGGCAATGAGGATATTGCGTCCGTTATCGAACATATGCTGAAGAATCCAGAACCAGCTACAAAAATAAATAAAATGCTTAAGAAACCTGATCATACATTTACACCGGAAAAGGCTGTTTGCTTCTTTTATTAAACCTAACTAAGTGGCAATAGATCACGTTAAGGGAGACAACCATTCGAGAAGATACTAAGGATATATCCGTCTTACTACAAAGTGCAATAAGCCAAGCTGCAGTGCTATCCTCCGAAGCAATCGGTGACTGTGACCGATTCATCTGCTAAAGTTAGTCTTCAAGCATTATTGGATATAATAGTGAAAAGGATCCTTGAAAGTCTTCCTAGCAATGTACAAGATAAGCATTTGACGCTAATATCAAAGTGGGGATTTTGATGAAGCAGTGGTCATCACTCACAAAAGCCAAATGGATGACAAAATTAAGGCTCTTATCCCTGCAAATCATCATCTGATGATGACGATGATTGATGCTAAAGTCTGTACATATCTATCTGAAGCTAGATCAAATGCATCTAGCTACTTGTGCTTGGCTAAACCTACGAAAATGAATCGATTAGACACTGTTATATTTAAGACCGAATCAACTGGCGTATACGAATTAGGATCATCTTCACTGCACGCCCGCATTCATTTCATGGAATGCCTTTTACACATCGCATACGACTCGATTTCAAGAAGTGGGCTGCGAGAGGAGAGGAGCACAAGGAAATGTTGGAGGCAAGGAAAAAAGTATCCAAGATATGTTTAAGGGTAACCTCAATCTTTTAATTGACATAGTAAAACAAGGTGCAGGAACAACTAATGACGGGAATACAGCAAGAAGATTCTTCGAGTATCCCGATAGAACCGCATCAATTACTGGATTGGATGAGGATTTGGAGCGTAGATTTGTTGTAATTCTAGAAGCTATAACATCTGGGGAGGTAATTGATGGTACTAAATTTAAAGACTATGCCTACAAAACAGCAGAGAAGTACGTGGAGTTATACTATTGGTTTCACATGTCATCGACCGTCCATAAATTGCTCTTACATAGAGCAGATATCATCGCCAGCAATGCAATAATACAATTGGGAGCCTCTCAGAAGAAGCCTCAGAAGCCCGCAATAAAGATTTTAGAAGGTTTAGGGAATACCCATTCGAGGAAAAGGAGCAGGCAAGCTTCGAACGAGGATTTCTCAATATGCTTGTACTTTCTTTCGACCATCTCATCAGTGCATGTAGACCAAAATTAGTGACCAAGAAAAGGCACAATTTCTTCCCCGAAACTCTAGAACTAATTAACTTTCAGGAAAATTAATCAGAATTTTTGGATGTATCCAATCTGTATCCAGATTCTGAACTGGAATCTGAAGAGAGCGATGCAGAAAATTAATTTGCATAATGTTATTTATTATATACGTATTAAACGTGAGGTATTAAAAGGATACTTTATTATATTCATAATCATTTAAGAAAAGTTTATTTATTGTAATTTCTCGTTGAAAAAAATCATTTCACCATGTTGACGAATTTGTTGATGGAGGCGTTTGACATTGAATTCGTATTTAAGCGTATGTATAAACGTATATTATATGTATTTAAACATTTTAAACCAATGTATATACTGTTATGTATTTAGTAATGTATTTACTGTTTTGTGAAGTATGTCAAAAAATAGCATATAATTAGTACTATAACCGTCTGTAAGGATATTACGGTTTTCCTTGCGGCTCCAGAGATATAATGATTTTTTATATCAGCTCCATACAATTAAAAAACAAATAACTAATCAGTTTTCATGCCAAACTAACTCGCTTAATAAATTTGAGCATAGTAATAGGGAACCGAATTTATTTCCAGCAAAAATGATTTTAAAATAAAAGTCCCTAAGGGTGAGGCCACACGAGCGTAATTTTGTGAGTTGTGAGTTGCGTTTTTTGAGTTGCGCAGTTTGCGCTCGACCGAATTTCGGTTGGAGCGCCAGACGAACGTATTTTATTCAGTTGTTTTTTAAGCGCTTATATCAAAGTGACCCCTTTTTTTTTTGACGGGGGGGAAATCTTTATGGATCCCCCGAGCCCAGGGAGCTCCCCCTCCAGACTGGAGGGCCTACCCCACTAAAACCCCCCGTGGGATCAGTGAACATTCACCACGACGATCAAAGTGACCCCTTCCCTCACCCCTACCTCCAACAATGCCAGCCCGTCACACGATGCGGCCGAAAGTCAGTGGTCATTACGCCCGTGAATCGGCAGATAACTAATTTTGCGTCGTCGTGTGAAACAAACCGTACTTTTATATGAAACCGAATGCAGCGCAAACTACGCAACTCAAACTACGCGACTCACAACTCAAAAAATTGCGCTCGTGTGGCCTCACCCTTAGTCTATGAAAGCCGATTTTCAGCCCACTGTGCGCCGTTATGATTGTCACTGCGTTTTTGACAACCATCGCTTGTTTTGTAGTGAGTGTTGCAATCTCGCAATGGTCTACAAATTATAACCACGCAATATGTTGTCCTTGTGGTTGTCGACGTAGCAGCATCGCAACGGTAACAGCGAGTAAGATATAGGATAGGACGCGCGCCCCGTTTGCACAAGTACGAGGTTGGATAATTGAATTTATTAAGAAATTGATGACGTTTCGTTGTTGCATAATGTTACTTTTGCGTAATGAATGGCAGTCGTAATTAGGATGAATAACTTTCGGAAATTTTTTACTTTTGAATTTTGACCTGGACGCGTGTAACCGCAGGGTCCCTTTTCTTTTGCGATTATTGTTTTTAAATAAGATAGTAATGAATTAGTTTGCTTATAATCGCGCGTGGTGATAGGCATAGTAATTATTTGTTTACTGATCGTAGCGGATTGCGCAAATTAATTTGTTTTTAACTGAGTCTATAGTGTTTAATTGTAAATAAATGAACCTGTAATTTTGTGTATAATATTTATAAAACTTTTAAGTTGTAGCGTGATGTTACAGAGACGGTTTATAGACACGATTTGGACCATCAAATGCAAACACATTTTTTTCAAATTCAACTGGAGTTCCAGATATTAGCGCCTTTAAACAAAAAAAAAGACAACGAAACTAACTACAGCTTTCTTATTTTAGTTGTGTTATGATATCAACTCTAACCCTGCGCTTGTCACGTTTTATAACGCTTCGTCACTTCCGCCGAAGTCGAAGTAGATAGTTGTCAAACATAGATAGTTTTCTCAACGATATCTAAAAACGCAAAACGGTTTCGATGGGTTATTTGAAAAAGCCATAACGACACATGACTACAGTGGAGTACTAAATACTCAACTTCTGCTGTCTTGTATCGCGTAGTAATCGTCTAGAGGTATTGGTCCATGAT
>NW_020653850.1:3648598-3660612 GCF_003589595.1 Hyposmocoma kahamanoa
TTTCATACAATGCAACTCATTCCAGTTGACCTTCCATACAAACTAGCATTAAAACGATAAGGATTATGGTTGTATTTTCAATGGAGTGCAAGATACAGTTGCTTAGTATGCAGTATTTTATCATAGCCAGGGAACTTGGCGGTGTAGTTAGCATGCTTCAACAATCAGTTAGGCGTTTTATATAGATGAGGCATGAACGTACATTTAAAATTTAATGGATTAGATACAGTAAATATTAATTACATCCTTTTTTAATAATACCTAGTTACGGGACGAACAAAATATATTACCATATGGACATACCTATCCCTAAAAGTTGCTGTCCCGCTGAGACCCTTGAATCGCAAAGATCTTAGGGGCACTGCCATTGCGACCGTCACCCAGAGACATAAGTTGACAAGTCCCAGTGATGTGTCCCATGTGCTTGTAATTTCATTCTTACCCTTTCAAACCGGAGTGCAGTAATTCTCACATTACTACTCCGGTTTGTGAGGGTAAGGGTGCTGGTGAAATTACAGGTACATGGGACTTTTCAACTTACGTCTCAGGGTGATGGGCGCAGAGGCAGTGCACCTCAGATCTTTGCGATTTAAATCTCTGAGTGGCACTGCAACTGTTATGGACAGGCGTGTCGTTTACCATCAGGCGCACGACTTGTTCGTCCTGTCACTTAGTATCATAAAAACTTAAATTAAAAAAACTCTAGCCATTAATCTGTTCTGCGTCTTTTGTTAAACAATAAACTTTTTTGTGTTTGTATTAGTTTTAAACAAATGAAATTACGGTCTTGACCAACTTTATTGCGAATTATTGATATAGGTCATTGTAATTGACTTACAATTATATGGACGTCGGGTCCGCGCTAAAAAGTGTCCGAACTTATAGGGCGTTAAAATCGTATACAGAGCGTCATTCACGCTTTAGTCTTCGTTTGTTCGACTGACAGCGAAGCAAGCAAAATTAGACAGTACTGCGATGACATTACAATTTGAGACATTTTTTTCGTGGTTTTTGTATTAGACCCGTCGTCCATTTATTTGTAAGTCAATGATTGTAATGTCTTAATTATGTCTTGTAAACAAAACGGAGTGGATGTAATGTGGAACTGTGAGTTCGGCATCGACTCGCCAATTCGACACAGCGACTCAGATTATTTTTTTAATTTCAATTTATGTATTTTTTTCTCACCTTATTATGTACTAGAAGGTAATTGAACTTCGCCTTGATGAGGTTCAGCTGTATGTATTGAAAATCAAAATTTACTTTTTACCACACTTATCGACGCGGGGTCGTATTCAGCCGATCAGAACAACCTTTATTTGTCAGACAATAAATGTGGTAGACATCCACACCAAACACTTCGCTTCAAATTACAGAATTTCCTGTACTGTCAGTACCAGAGCAACACAATTCACTCCGGGTTATCCAGGACATCCAAATCAATTTACAAAAGTTCATTTCCCCAAATTGGTCCTACCGAGAATCGAACCTGGGACCTCCTCGTCTAGCGTTCACAATGCAAACCGTTAGGCTACCAATGTTGTCAATTAATAATAATAAATAATAACACACACTCATAGCTCCGCGCTAGGGAAGCCCTGTATCGCGGGTGCCATGGACACACGTAGACAACCACAAATTACACCCAAACTTACGATTCCCGACCCGGGAATCAAACCCGGGACTTCTGCGTTGTAGTCCAGTTTGGTAACCGTCCGGCCACGGAGGTTGTTATAAACGGCAGGAATAAACATTCCGTCCTTCCGGCGAAAGTCTCCAGTATCGTTCTGGGCTGAGGTTCGTCCCTCTTGGGAGGCCTGAGACACGCTATTTAAATTTATAAACGGGTTAAGAGCTCTTATCCGGTGACACAGTCAAGGCCATCAGCAATTATCGCTCTTTATCGCTCTTATTGCAATAACAATAGCTTTTACTGACCATCTCAAGTCGATTCCGGATTAATATGCGTGGTAACGCTTTTATCAATATTCTAAAGAAAATACTTTAATCTAGTCTTAGATTGGGCTTAGCCAAGGCTTTATGCCGTAATAACTAGTTATAAGACAACACTACGTCACACCCCGGACACTCCATACAACGGTCGAAAATCATTTACCTACTACTACTACATACAGCAAGGCGCTATCTGCACATGGGCAAATGTGTGCGTGAAGTGGCAGGGTTACCCATTACTTTCTTGCACTATTACGTTACGTGATCAGAGCGGCAACATAGCGAAAATGCCAACGCGAATCTATTATCTATGATTCTATTAATAGAATTCAGAATCTTAATAATTACACACGTCTATTATGTATTTATATCGATATAATATCATATTTTTCATTAACTCACTAACTAGAGTAAGGTTGAAGATTTATTTAAAAAATATATTAAATGCACTTAAAATGTAATATTTTGGACATGTACATTTTTACTTTTTAAATAAGGTAACCAAGGTATTTGAAATTGCGTGTACAAGTTGACCATCATTACTTAGTTAATAATTAGGTATATTCGCTACTTACGTAATATTTGTCGGCAATATGAATTGAAAATTCGAGAACCCTTGTGTAGACAAGGCTAGCTCACGAAGTCATGGCACCTCATTATATTGATATAATAAATGTGTATTTTTCATACATACATATATTACTCTGCTTAAATAAATGAAGAAAACAATAACTGAATGAGTCTCAGACATAAGTTATTTTACTTACTTCGTTTCATCTTTCGTAAAATGATGACAAACAGCCGTAGACAGCACTATTCACGACCATTATAAATAGTAACGTAAAATAATGTTTTATATTAACGTACAAGTTTCGTAATGAATAAATGAAAACTATATTCAAATATCAAAGTGAAAACGGTTCGTCGGTAGCCTTGTTGTCGTTCAGTCAAAGTGGCCGGCAATGTGCGGAGCGTGGTGCGGTATTTAAAGCTAGGGAGGGGCGGAGAGTACCCGTTCTCTTTACTTTTTGTTCTCTGACTATGTTACAAGTGTAACAAAAAATCCGTGTATGAAATCTTCCTTATAAGATATTTGCTATGAACATGTGAATATTCATAGCAAATACATGTGAATATTGCTTTGGTAACATTTGTACAAACAAATTTCCGATAGCATTTGTCCTTGACGTACGACTGTGGGTGTGTCACAATTTCCTCTATAACTGAAGTTTTTTTATAACATATCGTGCACCTAGTGGTAAGCGACAAGCCTGTCCATAACAGTTGCAGTGCCACTCAGAGCTTTAAATCGCAAACATTTGAGGGATACTGCCACTGCGCCCGTCACACTGAGACATAACTTGACAAGGCCCATGTGCCTGGAATTTCACCGACACCGTAAACCTTCAAAACCGGAACGCAGTAATTACATTACTGTTTGGCGGCAAAAATAGGTAAGGTGGCAGTACTACCCTGGACGAAATCTTTCACAAGGAACTCTATTGCTAACGTTTTAAAGTATACTTTATAGTATTTTTGCTTATTGAGTCAATCATACCAATGACATAGTCTCAAACTAGAAAACTCATTGTATTATGAGTACCAGAGTAAAGAAATCAACTCGGGACATTATCCAGAACAACTAAACCAGGAATAATTTGAAAACATTTGTTTTTCAAATTTAAAACAGCTGGTTAATAATATCCATTAGGTCTAATCGCTGGGCCAATGCGGTCATTAATCAATATAGCATTTATATAAAATAGGCACTACTTACAAACTAATTAACTAATTTAGTTTAGTTAGTTGAGTGATACTTATAGTACAGTGATTTTAGGGCGTACATAGATACATGGGCCACGTTTAAATAAATATCCCATTGCGATAAAAACTTACAGATTAAAATCGTAATACGTGTCAACCTATATGATGTATTGACTCTATAAAAGTGCGCGGTTCCACGGGACACGTTATGTACTTAAAAGTTTATGGGACTAAATTTGTTATTTTTTCATATTGGAAGGTTTTACAGCGTGTCAGGTCATAGTCCACCAAACATCTCACTTCAAACGTCCATTAACGATGGTTAAGTCATTTCTTACCAGTTTCTTTCATAGCGAGTTCATCTTCAGTCAACATGGTCAAGGCTCTTGGCGGAGTCGCCTCTGAACTGTATCCCCTCGGCATTATAGCGGCTATTGGTGTCCGCCATTGCTCTAATATCTGCAAAACCGCGCAAATTTTGAAACATCGAACATTTTTTAATAAATTATTTTTAAATCAATAGTAGACCCTGATGACGAACCTTACTGCCAACACGGCGTAATGGGAACATCTTGACTTTTTGTTTTGTAATTTAGCAGATATTTGCGCGCACAACTATTGCGTGCGGTTGCGCCGCCGACCGGTAGACAGACTGATTTAATTTCATGTATTGGAAGGCTAGCATTTAATATCTTACTCGTAACAACGAGATAGCAAGTTTTGCTGCTTTCATGACATCAGGTTTTTAGCCGGCTACCTCATGTTATTACTACGTAGTTAGTTAACGTTGTGTATTAAAATCAGTGAGATAGCTGCTTACAACATTTTTATTCTGAATGGTATTATAATAATATTATAGCCGCTGATGGCCTTGACCTTTACTCGTAATTGAAGCTAAGTAGCGAGCTAAAACCTAAAGCTAAAACGGCCTCGATTCAGGACATTATTTATGCTATGCTACTGGATACGTCCGCCAGAAGGGTTTGCCGCGGGAGGGAATCTCTTCATTGTTCAATTCTTATTCTTCGAGTATTTAGTGCCGAATTCAGTATCGAGTGTGTTTGTATTGCGATCTGTTTGACGTGGTTTAGTGATAAAAAGGCGTCAAGGTCATTGAAGGGACAGAGACCCTCTGCTTTATAGAGGAATATTTCAAATCTACACCGAAACCTATCACGGCATTTCTTTTTTAAAATAAACAATTTTGTTCTATCATTTTTTGGTAAAAAGCTTTCGTTTTATCAAATCCATGAAAAGGTTGTGTGCACACTGCACATGGAGTGGAAAAAAATGTGCGAATTTTCGAAAGTCGAACATGCTCGGAAATGTTTGCATTACTTTAAAAAAAGAACTCACAAAGTTTGTCATTTACGGAGCATGCAAATCTTTGCCAATTAAATGAGGAATCTACTACCAAAGAGTTATACCTACTCCCAAAGAGCCTGAAGAAACTGTCATACAGCTAACTGCTCACTGCATCAGTGTCCGTAAATGCGAGAATTAAGTAATACAAATTATTGTCTATGGTATCATTTATTTTGCGCTTAGAATTTTGCGTTTAACTATGATGCTTACATGCATCACCTACCTACCTACCTACTTTAAAAAAGGCGTTTAAATAAACGGAAGTACTTTGAAGCTTTTTTGTTGTTCCTATTTTTTTGTATACTTTTTATATATTCTTCGCAATGAGTTCTAGTGAGAAGAACGAAAATATAATAATGGACTGTACTCCGCCTAATTTAAAACAAGAAATTTGTCATGGAAACTTGTTTCCGGCTAAGAGCAAACCAAACAAATGAAAATTTATGAAATAATTATTTTTCACTTTTACAATCTCCTTCATACTATTTCCTCACATTTTTTTTGCTGACTCGTACAATATCGCGTATATCAGACTCATCTGATAATCCTTTACTTCCCGGCCTCTCTAAACCGGTCTATGCAACAATGTTGTACTATGATTTAATGACTATTCGATAAACCACTTTCGATAGACATTATGTTGCTATTTTCGATATTATGTATTAGATCAATTTATAGAATTAATTAAAAGCGTAGTATAGGACCCCTTTCAGTGGTTACACACCGAGACTTTTAGCAACTTGTACACTTGAGATTTTGATCCGATCATCGATGCAATCGCTGATAAATCTTAAGTGTAGCGATGTAATCGCGCGTTTGTGTGGATGCAGGCGCGTGTTTGTATCGATGCAGTCGCGCGTTTGTATCGATGCAGTCACGCGTTTTCGCGTTTTAGCACTCTCGCGCTAGTCGCGCCCTATCGTGCTATAGTCCATTTGTTTAGGTACTTAACTAAATGTAAACAATTTTGAGATGTCTATTTAATCAAATATACATTTATAAAACGATGTTTACTAACCTTCCAATACAAAATACAAATACTTAGTTTCATATGAAATTACACGCCTATTTTTATTACCAATTGATTTGTAAAGTATATGTTTCAATAAAAAGATGTATCAAGATTGTTTACATTTAGTTAAGTACCTACCTAAACAAATGGACTATAGCCCTATTGATTTTATCGACATTTTGGTAACTTTGCAGGAGAGCATTTGAAATGTTTTTAAAAAGGAGCTTAAAACCACATATTTTAAAATATGTATATGGTTCTATAATTTTATACATATTACACAGTACATGAGGAAGTATTTTTCACTGAGTCAGGGGTCGCTTCAAGCCATATTGCACCATATTCTGATCTTGGCAGAATTATTTAATGACTAGAAGAGGCAAATATAGATCAAGATAAAAATATACATACGTCACAAGATTTTTAAATTGCTTAAGGAAAAATATACGGAGTTAAAAAGGAATTTCGTCATGGGATGCTGCAAACAGGTTTATGTACACGATGTACAAAACTGGTACCTGACAAAAAGAATCAAGGGCGATTTATATTTGGACAGTAACGAAAAAACGTAAGAATAAGAACGTAAAAATAAGATAAAGAAGAAACAGACTTAAAAGACACTTAATATTTAATATTATAAAAAAATGAGTGCTTTGTTAAATAATTTTTTAAGAGAAATACGTAAATAAATTCACAACATTTAACCTGTAACTCCTTGATGAAGTGTGAAGTGGAAAATAACGATGAGGTCGACGATGGAGTATGTATACCCTACATAATACCTATCCATTCTCGCTTTGAAAAAATCAAAGAGCGTTCTGGGAATAATTGTACTGTCCAGTCTGCCGATTAGTGCATGTTTGTGGCCTGTGGTCGTCGACTAATTGTACAGAAATTAGATGTGTGTCGATCGTGTTCGATCGAATCAAAATTATTCGATCAACACCTGTGTGTGACCCGATAAACTGGGTTACTGTATACATACAAATTTACATTTACACACACTATTTTAAAAAATGTCTCTACAAAACCAAGTGTCTCGTCTTGCAGCCTGGTTTTCGGTCGTTCGTCTTACTGAGTAGTGCTGCTGAAGCACTTTCTTGCAGGATATTTTTGGGTCGTTTGCCTGCTGAGTGGAATGTTCAAAGGTTGTTTGAACATAGGCATTGACTCAAGAAGCTCAAAAATGTAAAACACTGCTACGGAATAAATTACTAAGTTAATTATTTATTTCTGTCATAAAAATCATTGAGATAAACATTTCATTACTATAAACATAAATTAACAAATTCAAGTCATAGTTATATAGTCCGCCAAGTCAGAACGAATTGTAACGTAACCGAAATACATTACCTAGCTTACTTACCTTACTAATTTAGAATTAACTGTATAAACTAAGTGATTATGATAACCTCAGATGTATTCATATTAAATATTCTGAGTACAGAGTACTAAAAAAATCGACCTCAAAAGTCATTCATCCCCTAGTTTGCCACACTTAGAGGTGGAATATTTTCTTCAAATTTAAATGGATCCGCTTCTGAGGTACCCTCTTTCCTACAAAAAAGAGTCGTCAAAATCGGTTCACAAGTTATCGCGTAACATACATCGAAAAAAACATAGTCAAATTGAGAATCTCCTCCTTTTTTGAAATAGGTTAAAAATGCGTGCAAACCGACGACACACGTCGCGCGCCGCCGCGCCGCCAACTGCCATTAGCATAAACACACACACACACACACGGCTATTAGGCGGGATATTCGGCGCATTACTGCGAAAAGTATGTTGTATGTACGTACATACAACTCACGGTTCTGTTGTCGATGTAAAAACATGATCGATGCAAATCTTCTGAAAAGATACATTGCTTACAAAAACAGTCTTTATATAGATTTTGAAATGAAAACCAATGAAGCCACGAAACACACGAAAAAAGTTTTTGCTATCAAGTGTTTGCAGGCGTTAGAGCTATGAACGGTTTAATAATATAACATTTCATATTACGGCATGTTCTATGGTTTTAATGCCGAAATATTGCAAGATGTCGTCGGGCTAAAGCAGAAAAACGGAACGTAAAGAATTTGACATTTGAAGTTTTAATGTTGGCTGCGTTGAATTCTAGAAACTTGCAGAAACTTCGATTATGTTGCCAGAAAAACAACTTTCCCCCAATAAAGGGACATTAATATAATAATGGTGGGACTTGTTATAAAAATGTTTTTATTGGTTGTAGAATATTTTTTCAAATAATGTTACATAAACGCTAAATAGAAAGTTTAATTCCTTTATTTTGTTTGATAAAATTTTCTAAATGAATTCAATTTCAATTAAATTCTACCTGTGTTGAATTTACGTAATATTGCCGCACAATTTTGTTTTTAATATTCAACATTACAGAATTCAGTTTTTATATGACTTTACATGGACGCAAATGACAAGTTATTGTGTAGTCTCTTGTGGTGATGAATATCATTGTCACTTATTATTAATATGCGAGAAAAAGATAGTGGATCTTGTAAATCTGGTTATTAGTTGTTGGAACCATTAATGAGAAAAGAAATGGGTTAGAAAAATACTACTCTGCAGACATTTTCGCAATATTATTGAATGAAGAGAATTGAAATTTATGAATGAAAGTATTCACTGCCTCCGTGGCCGAACGATTATCATGCCGGACTGCCACGCAGAGGTCCCAGGTTCGATTCCCGGTCCGGGAGAAATATTTGTATGGCTTACATTTATTTCGAGAGAGTTTGGGTGTAATTTGTGGTTATCTATGTGTGTGTATATTGAGTGTGTGCGTTATTATTATTATTATTCAGGCACTTCTTTCACATGCCCATAGTTCGAATTCTTCGTTTAAAAATATATTACTCTAAGCTAAGGACACGACTGTCCAATACAGTTGCTGTACTACCGAGAGCTTTAAACTTTAAAGGGCATTGCCATTGCACCCGTGACCCGGAGACATAAGTTGACAAGTCCCATGTGCTTGTATGTATGTAGGTACTATACCGCTACTAAACACCGGAAGTACACATGGTTGCGTAAAATTGGGTAATTTGATTTGAAATATTAGCAACCCAGATCTGTCAGTTACACGACTGGAATCAGGCCTTGCGGTTTCGTTGTGATTATTCTCGAAAATTGTGTGAGTAGTCGGTCGATTACGTTCGAAAAGCACTAGATTTCGCAAAAACTGTGACTGATTCCAAGAGCAAAATATTGCATCTCTCAACTCTTGATCTCGGTGTTGTGGAGCAACATTATAGTGCAATAACTTCGTTTTAAGTATTGTGGATAATTAGAGAACGCTTATACTCGTGTAGTGTGAGATGGCCAAATGGGGAGAAGGTGACCCTCGTTGGATCGTGGAGGAGCGACCTGACGCTACCAACGTGAACAACTGGCATTGGACGGAGAAAAATGCTGGACCGTGGTCCAAGGACCGCCTGAAGGAACTCCTAACGAATTTAAAAATAGCTCAAAATGGTATTGACTGTAAGATTACTGAAGTAGAAAAAGTTGATGGTGAAGCGTCAGCGAATAATAGGAAAGGAAAATTAATATTCTTTTATGAATGGGACATTAAGATGAAATGGGAAGGGAGGCTCTCTGGGGGCAATGAGACTGTTAAGGGTGAGGTGCACATCCCTAACCTTTCGGAGGAGAATGATGTCAGCGAAGTGGACGTAAGTTCTGATTTTAATTGGTTATTATATATGAATTAAGTGTGGGTTAATTACTTGTTTAAACATAGCTCATTTGGTTCACATAACCTATGAATGAGAACTGAGAATGAAGAACTTTTGTGGGCAACTTTAACTCTTCTCCCATTATTGTTTGGATTACTGCTTTGTGACAGGATTATAGCTGTAGATTCAAGATTCATCAGATGTAAGGATGTAGGATAGACTTCTATCATAAATTTGGACCTATCAATGGAATGGAATTTTTTTCTTTGTTGAGTATATGAGGTACCTATCGAGAAGCAACATTCCTAACTTTAAGGTTTTCGTGCAGGTGGTGGAAACAGTTGTAAATTTTTGGAGTCCATCAAAGTTTCAAAGTTATGACGTTAATAGTTTTTGAGATATTCATTTTTGAAAATTAGAAAAAATAACCTCAAAAAATCATGTTTTAGCACCAAAGAGCGGGGTAAATCCCTCCCCCCGAGCCCCCACCCATGTGAGTGGGGAGTTACGGACCCCCCCCCACTGCCTGTGTTATATGAGAAACTACATTTAACCAAAAACCAGGCAAAAATGCCTAATTGACGCTATCTATGAAGTTCTTTAATTATAATATAATTTCGAAAACCCAAACATATTCTCTTCTGGCTTTTAGTATATACTAACCTAACCTAACCTACTGATTGTGGGACACAACTAAGATTTAACCTATGTAAAATACATGTCTTAAAACTTATTGTTCCAAAATAAAAGCATGCATACTAAATATAGTAAATTTCAGTCTTAAATGTATAATTACTTATTAATATAAGTTTTTTAATTCAATGTTGCAGTAAAATTTTATAAATAATGCAAAAAAATAAACATTTTCATAAAAAAAAATTAACCAAACGCCACGCTTTCCTAACTTTGTTTTGTTACTACTGTTTCTGTTTTGGTTTTTTCCTAACTGTTTTGTAACTGTGTTGTTATTGTGTGTGAATAAAGTGTAATCTATCTATCTAAATGCCTGTAGGGGTAACCATACTCGTAGTTGTCCATATTACTGGGTGAAATCTCAACCCTTAGGTGTAATAAAGGCTAACACCCCCATACAAACATAACAGAATAAACGTTTCTCATAGGGCTGTACAGTTTGACTGCAGAACCAAATAAGTCTCACTGTAAGGGAATCACCACATTGATCAACATGAATTTGCTTTGAGCCGTTTAGAAAAAGTTTTAAGAAAAAAAAACATTGAGGAGTTTCAAGTAGCAGTCTGAGTAGAAACAAAACATGCAATGTCTAATCCAATTTTATTGCCATGGGTGTGAAATTTATTCGGAATGGCTCAAGCTGATTCTGCATTGTCCCATGTGGGATTCTCTTAGACAATATCAGTATTCTATATATTTTTCTTGATGAGATTTGTCTAAATTTTAAATTGGAATGGAAACGTAGCATCTGACATACAGTGTATAAGTAATAAGCTTGGACCTTGCCCTTGCTATTCATGTAATAGATGTTGAAGCTTCTTATTTATTACTTTATATCACAACAACATCGCTGTCTGTGGGGCATAAGATTATAAGTCTCTTGTCAGTTACACTTCAGTCTTTTGAATACGAAATTAGGTATTTGTTATGCATGCTACATGATGGTTAGAATAAAAAATTTTTGTTACTTTCAGATGACTGTAACAATCAAAGGTAGTGGCGAAGAAGCTCAGCGTGTAAAAGCATTTATGCACAACTTTGGTCGTAATGAGATCCGGAAACAGCTATCAGAATACATACGCAGTCTCAAAGAAGAGTTTTCTAAAGGTCTCATTCTTCCCAAAAAAGATGAAGCTCCTGTCAAACCAGACAATGTATCTATGATTACCAGTGGTTTCAATAAGAAAGTATGCATGGAACCACTCATTTCACCTCAGAATAATGTACAGATTGGATGCAAGCTAGATACTAAAACAATTGAACTATCAGAGACTTTCCAATGCCGTGCACAAGAGTTTTACGATGCTATGACTCGGTTAGAGATGGTGACAGCATTTACTCAAGGACATGTGAAGCTTGAGGCCGAAAAGGGTGGGAAGTTTTCTCTATTTGGAGGGAATGTAACTGGAGAATTTAAGGAATTGGTGCCGGGGAAGAAAATTGTGCAATATTGGCGATATAAGCAGTGGCCTGACCAACACTTCTCCGAAGTAACCTTTAACATTGAAGAGAAGGTGAGTTTTATGAACGCA
>NW_020653850.1:3660622-3736402 GCF_003589595.1 Hyposmocoma kahamanoa
GTAATGTACGTTCATGAATCCTGCCACACTGAAACATCATTTACAATACGACATGTACATTTTTTTTTTGGTAATTAGTGAGGCAGTGGGAGCTGTCACTGTGCAAACACCACAGCCGTTGTAGCATGCGAACTCAGTTTTTAACTGACTTAAAAGGGAAGTTTCGCAATCCGATTGAATTTTTTGATTGAGTGTATGTTACTTGATTACTCCGACATTTATGAACTGATTTCGATGATTCTTTTCTTTTATTGGAATGGGGGTATCTCAGTAGTGGTCCCATGCAAATTTAAAGAACATATCCACCTCCTCCATTTAACCCATTTTATAATTCCACAAACTTTTGTAGTAAAATAAATATATCGAGTTCTTAGGTTTTCGCGATTGTTACACATAAGAAATGAAACTATTTTTCCGTATTTAAATCGCGTATATTTGTTTTTTCAAACAAACCGACGTTTCGGGCCCTTTACAGGTCCCATGGTCACGGTTGACTGAGGTGGTACAGTCTTCAACCAGTTATGTCTAATATTAATGCAAACCACCCTATTTTTTCACTATAGTTACAATAGTTATTAATTAAATACCTTATTTTTAATTTTACAAAGAAAACATTCCAATTTACGCTACATTAAGTTTTACAAATTATTTTATTGAATGAATTTTTATTAAGTTTAATTTATTATTAATTATTAATAGAAATTAGAATAAACTAAAACATATTAATTAGTACTGCAGTCTTATGTCTGTTTGGGATTTTTCATTAGAGGAAATACTGGATCCCAAACTGGTGGTACGGAGAAACCATCTTCCCTGTTGAAATTAGGATGTTTTTTAATTTCAATGGCCTCTCGCAGCATCCTGGGTAGATAACGGACTTCTTTTGCAAGGACCTGGGGTTTGTCAAACTTCATTGAATATGTAGGTTTATCCATGACATGCTCGCAGACTGCAGACTTGTTTACGCGACGGTGTTTGACATCAGCTATATGTTCTTTGACGCGGGTACAAATACTTCGCTTTGTTTGTCTAATATAAGAGAGACCGCACTCACAGTCAAGCTTGTAAACTCCTGCATCCTGTATGGGGATGTTACATTTCACGGGTCTCAGGAACTGAGAATAAATATAGTTTTTAAATATGCTTGGTTTTGTTGTCTTCCAGGAGGACCATACCTTAGTGACACTGAAGCAAGTGTTGGTGCCAGCTACAGAGGTGGAGCAGACCCGCGTGAACTGGAAGAGATACTACTTCGACAGTATTAAACGCGCCTTTGGCTTCGGTGCGTTCCTGTGATTGCTACTGCACGCTATTTGTAGAAGAATTAGGTAACTTGAATTCCGTATTAGAAATAAAACAAAATACGCTTGATCTCACTCAGCTTCTAAAAGTTAACATTTCTTAATTGATCATGTCACGTTGGTAGAATGTGTTTGATACAAACTATACAGGGCAAGATATTAAAGTCAAATTCAAATAAATAATCTTTACTTCATTGGTAAGCAAATTACACTTGAAATAATCATATTGATTAAACTCTGCTGCTCATTCATAAAGCAGATTCCACAGAGAAAAAGCAAGAATCCTTAGGGACGTGGACGAAGTTCGATGTCTTCCTGCGCTTAGTGATATTCATAACAATCCATCCATCGTTTCCTTAATCTTATTGAGTACTTTTACATTTGTAACGCGGTCACGCCGTGAGATGTGAAACCTATATCTCAAAAACCTCCAGCTTCCTTGTGTGAGGGTCCAAGTTTCTATGCCGTATTGAGACGATGTAACAGCGTACAATGCGCAATTTTAAGCTGAGACTCGGATTCCTATCACGTAGCACTATTTAACCTCCTTAAGACTCAACAAACTACAATGGGAAAAGCAATATACAGCTAATGTACCTTATAATGTACTAAATCTGTAATACATATACTTTTAAACTTTCGCGTTGAATTGTACTAACATTTGGAAACGGGAATAAACGCGTATACATACGAATAGGTATTTTTCACACCGTCGTCGTTTCAAACGTCGGGAAACTAGGTAGGTGTGAAAAATACCTATTCGTATGTAAACGTATTTATTCCCGTTTCCAAATGTTTATACAATACATGCTTCATACCAAAGGTTTTATAATGTCCTCAAATATATAAATCCAATTGGGATTGTTTAAGTGTCTAGATACCTTTATAGTGATACAGAATATACAACATCATAAACACTTCCACATTTATATGGCGAATGGCTGTTTAGTGGAATTCCCTGCCTGTAGACTTGTTCCCTGAACGTTATAACTTGGACCTTTTCAAGGCGAGAGTGAATAGGCATTATTTATGTGTGCATGCTCGACTGTTGACCTCATCGACCTCATCACTTTCCATCAGGCGAGAGATGGAGGTCAATGGCGCACTTACATTTCATAAAAAAAAACAACAATTTCTGTTCCATTACTTCTTACAAACCTTAATAAAAATAAATTTTAAGTTTTTGTTGTATTTTCTGACTCTTTTTAGATATATATTTGGTAGAATAAGTACAAACGTGCAAGCGTCCTCTGCGACGATCCCACCCCCGTCCTGCATGGAGTTATTAGAGTGATCTACTTAAATTTATTTACTTTTGTATAAAAATGTAATGTGTTATTAAAAGTCATGTAACAAAAGTTGTTGTCAAAAATAACCCTGTAAGTATAGCGCTAAATTCGAATACGATATTTTAGTTATAATATACACAGGACATATTTACGTGGTCAGAGGAATAATGTTTTCTGCGTCTGAATGATTGATTGTTATCTGCATTATGATGTACACTTGGCCTTTGGAAGTTAATATATCACTTATACAAAATTTATTTCATGAAATTAGTATTATTTTTATAAGTTTCATGTGATAAAAACACTTGACATAAATTATCACATGTGGGTTTGATAAACCAAGGGTACGAGTTGTTGAATATTTTATAGATAGCCATCCAGCTGTAGTCATAAAATAACAAAATACATCGAAATACTGAAATGTTTCCTGTATTTATAAAACATTTGTTATGTATTGAATGCTTTATCAGGAAACTTCTTTTTTTAAATTTAAAACGACATTATTTTCATATATGTATGTGCATATATTTTTATCAAGCTTAGCATATATGTTATTGTGGTTTTTTTTGTGGTCAACCCACGACGTTTTCTGTTGTAGCAATACTTTTTACATTCAAGTTAAATGGAAATTATTTTATTTCATAGATTTAAATAAATTATAATCAAAACACTTCAAATTGTCAAATTGATTCATGGCGGGGGTATTTGAATGCCAGTCTACATTTTAGAAGATGTGGGGGTGGAGTACTTAAAGAGAAATATCAAATAAAAATTATGTGGAAAATTAGCTAGTCTCAAATATTTCGTTTGAGACTTATATTCTATCGTGTAACAAATTAGCCTATTTTTTAGTCAATATCCTTAGGTGTATTGTATATTTTTTGTTACTCCATTATTTAGTAGTAAATACCTAAAACATTTGATCTATCATGACAGTTTTTCTCCGCTTCTCCTTCAGTGACTCACTTTGAACATTACTATTTATACGTAGGGCAGATTCCCCTGAGAAAAATGTGTGAGGAACTAGGAGTACTACTATACGACGAGGAGTACGACTATATTTATTTTAAATAGATCAAGACAATCTGCGAGAGCTAAACATGTCACTATCATGTATTTATGTCATTCACTCTGTAGTATGTCTCTTCCTGTCATCGAGTATATAACCAGAAATGGAGACGAAATGTCATTTAATTTGTTTGAAAACTATTCTGCCATATCATTCCGATGACAACTGCGCTCCGATTGGCCCGAATTCGAAACAATTCAAATCAATTGTTTCACTTCAAAACGACCAGTTTAGCTTGAGCTTTGCTATAATGGATCTAAATTGAAAAATTACATATTTAATATTTAATTACCGATGAAATGTGATTCAGTTTGTTTTGTAATTAGATGTTTTGCTATTTTTCCCACACCACCGCATGGAATAGCCCCCCATAGTTAGAGATATTATCTGTATTACAATAAATACATAATATTTGAGACTTACACGCAGGTCAGTTGTTGCCGCTGTACTATTTCAGCTTTCTAATTTGTGATTTCAATGCAAACGAGAGTTGATATTTAAAAGTGATAAAAGGCCCATTTGTCTGATGAGTTGCCAGTGATGGATGGCACTTATTTCGTCTCTATTTCTTGTTATGTACTCGATGCTTCCTGTTAACATTAAATATTTGATTATCACTCCATGAACTTTGAATTATTATTTAAAAAAACTTTGGTGTGTAAAGGCTCTAATGAAAATAGATGGCCTTTTTGTGCTTGGTGTAAAATATAGTTCTAATTGTTTTTTTTTGTTTTGTTTCAGATTCAATTTAACGACGATAAGTGTTTCTATTGAAGAACAAGTCTCCGGCCTTAGCATGGTTTGCAGATATCTTTATATACAATTGTAACACAGCTGTGATTTTTTTTTTCAATATTTATTAGTGTTTTAAATGTAATTCCAAAGTACAATTATAATGTCACAACATGCATGACAAATATGAAGTTTCTAACCAACGTCGGGCTTTAGTAATTAATTATGATCTAAACTCGTATGTTTGAAAGAAAATTTTTGCGCAGTCTTAGGAATTCCCGCAACTACCGTATCATATCTAGTTTGTACGCATCAAGTATATAACCAGAAATAAGCGACGAAACGGCATTTAATTTGTTTGAAAACTATTCTACCAAATCATTACAGTAACAACTGCGCGCCGATTGGCCAGCCCGAATTCGAAACAATTAAGGGGTGTCAATTGTTTTACTTCAAATCGACCAGTTTAACTTGAGCTTTGCTATAATGGAAGAAAATTGAAAAATTACTTTCATTACCGATGAAATGCGATTACGTTTGTTTTGTAATTAGATGTTTTGCTATTTTTCCCACACCACCGAATGGAACAGTCCCCCGTAGTTAGAGATAATATCTTTATTACAATAGATACAGAATATTTTTGGAATATACGGAGACGTACACGCAGGTCAGTCGTTGGCTCTATGCTATTTCACTTTTCTGATTTGTGATTTCAGCGCAAACGGGAGTTGATATTTAAAAGTAATATAAGGCCCATTTGCCTGATGATATTTCGTCTCTATTTCTGGTTATATACACGACGCCGAGCGGTTACCATGCTGGACTGCCACGCAGAAGTCCCGGGTTCGATTCTCGAGCCGGGAGAAATATTTGTATGGCCTACAATTTGTGGTTGTCTATGTATGTGTCCATGGCACCCGCGGTACAGGGTTTCCCTAGTGTGGGGCTATGAATGTGTGAGTAAAAGAAACGATGTAGTTCATTATGTTATGTTCAATTTTATTACAAAAATTCGTTTCAGTAAGATACAATAAATCACGTCGTTGGTTGGAGATGAATACCTAATAAATTGTAATTTGAATGTACAAAATGTAAAATCCTAATAATTTGCGTTATTTAAACCTGACTCGAATATTAAAATGTATCATTTTATAAGAACTAAAATCTGTCATAGAAAATTAACTGCGTTACGATAGCCTGTGGCAATTATGTAATGAATTTTTGTTTACTGCATATGTACTTGTATAGCATTGCATTTTATATCAATTTATAGGCTGTTACAAAAAATAATTTATTCATTATGATATTTGTACGATTGCAAACTTTACGCCGTTAACATAAGAGTACCAAATAATATACTTTACTATAATACACTTTCAATGATCTGTGAGTGTGGTCACAGTATTATTACAGTAATATTATTATAATGTAATATTTCACATGGCATTCGATTTTACACCTAAAGCCTATGTGTTACATTTCAGTCTACTTTGTTCTGTAATTTTAAGATATTTCTTTTACTGATCTGCAGGTTGACCGGGTAAGACAAAACAACCTAATCCATGGCATGAACATTCTGTCATTCTGCTTCAGAGTTGCCGTTTACCACACTTTGTACGAATTATTTGTTTAACTTTTAACAGTGTTGTCCTTTGAAACTTTTTCGTCTAAAGCTCAATTTACGTTGCGGCGGAATGGAATGGAATGGAAGCATCATTTTCGCCTTGCTGAGCGAGAAGACGCGTCTTGAGGCTGTAGTATTTCGTCGACGTTTGACGTCATAGTGCACCTGCCTTGGCGCCGCTTCCTGCGAATTCGCTAGCCGTCGCCGTCGACATCTGCGGAATTCTCGCGAATGCGCGAGCGTTTTCGAGCATACGCAAGAATTCCGCGGAAGACGTGCAACGTGATTTTTGGCTCGTATCTGGGAGTTCTCTCGTTCTCTGCCCGAAACGGATTATATTCTATTGATATTATAAAAAAAAGTTAGGCCGTTTATAAATCCATCCGGGTTAAATTTCTTTTTTTACGGTTTCTATTCTATTCTGTTTCCTTAATGGCGGCCACTAGGATTGGGCCAGTGTCAGTTTCGATTAATGTTGTCAGTTAATATTGATCAATAACGCCAACGTTTCGGTGGCAGCAAGGTATTTATTTTTAGATGAATCTCTTCGACGGAATGTAGTTGTGGAGATCATACACAAAAACGTTCACGAACAAATACACAGTGTATATAAAAACACAATAGTGATTACAGCACGAAATAAACCCGAAAAACTATTTTTAAACCGAAGACACTTGCTACCACCAAGTCGTTCTCGTCGGAAATACCTTTTTTATGGCTACAAATGACGGAGCAATTACTGTCAAATAAGTAATACCCGACCAAATTAAAAGAATGTCAAGTACGAAGCTTCATTCGCGTCATGCATCTTTTAATTTACTCGAGTATTCCTTATTTGACAGTAATTTTTTCGGACGGATAACGAGACTACAAGGCCTGGTTTGTACGCTACACAATTGACCATATAGTTCGTTACCCTATATACAATATCGTTACACAAATTCACTTCCAGTCCTTTCCGCCGCAATATAAATTGAGCCTAATTATGTATTAAAAGTTTGATAGATAATAAGGAATGGTCGGAATAGTGTGTTCGTAACGAGTAGATGAATGTCTATATATAAATACAAGGAGTGGCATAGAGTTATTACAATCACCGGTAACCTATCACAAACTCGAACTAATTTTTTCCGAAATATCGTTTGTTCGAATTTTTATTACCCCGAAAACTGAATTATAACGGAACAGTTGTTATTTTAGGATATGTTGGATGTTTATCGCAAAGACACGGTTAGGTTCAAAAGAAAAAACATTTTCCTCTCAAAATTACTTTCGAGGTTATGAAAATTCGAGCAAACGTCATTTCTGAAAAATACCATTTCGGGTTTCTGATAGGTAACCACAACGACTAAATATTAATTTTTTTTTAATTTTTTTTATTTTTAATTGTGACTCGGCAAAATGACTGCACTGCACCTGATGGAAAGTGCGAATACAGTCCAGAGATGAGAGTAACGGATGGAAAACACAAATATCTTCACTCCGTCACTATCATTTTGCCGGTCTGGCCAAATGTTTCTTCACACTACGTTTGAAGGACCCGATGTTATAGAGGGGAGGGAATACATGCGCCGGGAGATTCGAAAAAAGTAATTAATTACTTTTTGCTGATTTCCGGAAGTAATGCACTGCTTTGCCAAATTATTTTTCAATCCGACGCCACGTGGTGTATTTTCGTTTGCGCGTATATGCGCTCTGGTCTCATGGTCTGGTCACATGGTCTCTGGAGCCTATATTTGGTAACTGGTTCAGAGGTCGTATCTGCGATGAGGTTGGGGCGGGGCTGTGGTTTGCATTCCATGAATATAAAACTATCTACAATATCCGCAATAGTTTAAAAAAGCTATTGCTTGTGTAGCTTATTAAAAAAATGTTTTCTTTGGTGAAAGGTTAGTTATCTACTGCATTCGTTTACATGGCGCCACTAGAACTACTTTTAAATTCAACTTCAGCTTTGAATGTGAATAGTTTTGTTCCACGATGTAGTTAAACTATTTCCGGATATCCGAAATTCGAAAAAATTGTAAACTAACATTTGGTCGTTTTAACCACTCCTTGTATACATATAGACATTTATATACTATATATGGAACGCTCTATTCCAACCATTGAAAATAAGAGACTGGTTAAAATGGCAAAACAACGCCGGAAAAACAGATTTTTTATTCTGTCCGCTTCTGGTCTGTCTTTTGTTTTCCACAGTTAACCAGCCAGTGATGGGGAAGTGTAGCTCCACAAACTACATTAATCAAAATAATTAGAGGGTTGTCATTTATCTTTGTATAATTCAACAGTCAATGAGCATATGAACTTGCAAGAAACAATGTACTAATAAGTTTTGTAGTTAAATTATAAATAAATGACTTGCGGTCATTCGCGGGTGTTCACTACCTAATTTCTATTCGAGTTTTATCGTGAAATATTATTTAATAATTACACGATAATATATTTAAATAAATTGGAAAGCAGTGGTAGTGTGAGTTTTTCGGAATTTATGCGCAAAATTCAATTTCAAATCAACCACTAGCTTTTCGGTGGAGGAAAACTTCTTTAGGAATCTGTACATATCTGCAAAGCAATTTCATGATATGTGTGAAGTTCCCAATCTGTATTGGGCATGGAAACTTCAGCCAAAGCCCTTTCATTATGAGAGGACATCTGTGGCCAGCAGTGCGACTATATTTAACAATTTTTTGATATATTTAAATTATCGAAATTAGGTAGAGAACACTAACAATGACCCTATATTTGCAATGGTGTTTAGTTTATTCTTCAATAAGTTTGCCACCGACTACTTGGTTGATTAGTTTCGTGATTTTGGATTTTTTTTAAAGAAATTAGTCATTAGTAGAAAAAACACTGTATGTAACATTTTGTCCAAAGCTGCTACGGTTGCTATTGTTTTTTGCTTTCAGCAAGTCAATAGCTCTATGACTAATTCTTAACAAATTTTAGCCTTACACGCTTTTTCGAGTAGCCGGTACAGCACAATTACCGCTCACCTAAGCTGTAAAATTAGTAAGCGACACACGATAAACTTTCTGTTTGATAGATGATTCGTTGATCAATGATTAATCTGCAACATTTAGGAAGGCAGGAAAAACAATCTTAACGGTACTGGGCTATCTTTCCTCTTACGCGATATTACCTACAGATTTGACATAAAACCTACAGTCTGTCTTTTTTTAATATGGGGTAAAATGACAGTTTATTGCGCAAGTGTTGCCCGCTTGCAAGCAGCTAGTGATTTCAGTCGATAAATATCCTATCGACTATCGATTGAATGTTGGTTACGTTTATGCAATAAATAGCCCAAATTGTTTCATTTGAATCATCATTGGCTCATTTTTTTTCCTACTGGGCACAGGTTAATTTGAACTATCGATTTTTGTAAATTCATACATACATACACTACATTTAGAACTATATCTATTAAAATTTTTTTATTTTTATTTAATATTCGTAAGCAAATTAAAGAAGTATATTAATAAAAATTGATTTCGACACTAGCAGACCAACTGGCAAAATAAGAATAAAGAAGACAATAACAAAATTAGTAATAATTAGAACGTCGTAACATTCGCAATCAAGACCTTTTTGGCAAAATTTTATTTTCTGTTGCAATTTATCGATAAAACTATCGACAACAGCTACACGACTATTTAAAATTTTATGAAAACGCAACCCTGCAAACGTTATTTTACTCCATCTTCAAAAAAGACGGACTATAAAATTTAATTTGCCGTTATTGTTTGTGACAAATTGTCTAATGTTGCTGATTATTGATAATTTATTCTCAATTGCTAAAATGTGTTTCTTGTCGCTTGTTTTTTGTAAGTAGCTGATGTATGTAAAAGATTTAATTTATGGCATTTCATTGTCCAATAAATTATGTTTTGATTTATTGTGCTTTTTTAATTGTTACAATTGTTGTAGATACGTATACCCAGTGATAAAGTTTCGGAACTTCTTTCGAAAAACCAATATCTTCTGAACAAAGGAGCGCATAATCTAAAATCGCGCAATCAGATCTAAGCTAGAAGCTGTGGTTCTCGAGATTCAAAAATGGTGCCGTCGGAATAAGTTTATTCCAGAGTGGACAGTAAAACGCCCTTATAACTTTTGAAAGGCGGACCGATTAAATCAAAATAACTGTAAGCAGCTCGTAATGCAATAATGAAGTCAGTCCCATAAATAATAGCAGATTTTATTCAGACGCATAGTAGGTATACGTTCGCGGTTATTACGGCTTTTCCTAGTGTAAAAACAAGATGTTTCTGTCCACTTTGACAGTTAAAATAATATGACGTAAGTTTGAGTAGTAGAAACATGGTTGTTCTCCAAATTGGGTAGATGTCGCTGGTAAATAATTTTGACGTACTTACGAGCCGCAATGTTGATTCTAACTATGCCGAAGAACATTGCACTATATACTTCGTAATAATATTAGGGCTGTCCGTTGAAGCACTGCAAATATGCTTACGGAGTTTAGATCTAGGTCATAAGAACCTTATATGGCGCTGACGCCACGCGATTTCAAAGCGCCGCGCCGTAACATGTTATACTGAACTCATTAGTGCAGTGCTTTTTTTATATTCTCTGGAATGCAACCTGAGTGAGTCTATGAAACACAATTCTCTGTGCCAAGTTTTGATAAGTAATGGGGTTAAAGTCAGCAAAGATAACTTCTCTTTCGAATTAGTATTTAAGGTCGAATGTACGAGAGTTAGTTTTTATGTGAAATATGGCTTCGTTAGTGACGTCTCATGCTCACATCATAGCTTGACGGCAGAAATAGATAAGGTGGCACTACCTACTTCCCTGGACTAACTCTTTCACAAGGAGCTCTTCTGCTACTAGATCTCGAGCGACAGCCACTAGGTACTGTGAAGACTTCAGATCCGTAATGATAAAGACAAGGTTTGGACGGTACATTTATTTATAATACAAATATACAACAAACACAAAAATTCCGTTCAGTTCGCGACTAGCGACTGTTTGCCAGACCGACAGGCTGATTTTAATTCATATCGGAATCGATACGATCGGGTAGCCCACCCGAGTCTCGAAATCACATGGGTATCCGAGCGAGAAGATGATCCTGATTCCCACAATATCTTTCTAATTTGTGAGTTAAATCAATTATGTTCCGATTTGAAATGTCATAAGTGTCCGACCGGTCAGTTGTGAATCGCAATTACGCACCTCGACTCGGAAGAGACGCAGTTTCCAATCGGGAGACGCAATCAAAATAAAGCTGAGGGACTGACCGCTCTCCCAACTCACTTATAGTAGCTGTAGAGTTCCTTGTAAAAGAGTTTGTCCAGGGAAGTACTGCCACCTTAACCTATTTCAGCCATCAACGCCGCCAAGCAGTAATGTGAGCATTACGCGTCCCGGTTTGGAACGGTAAGGGTGCTGGTGAAATTACAGACACTTATCAACCTGTCTCAGGGCGACAGGCGCAGTGTCAGTGCCCCTCAGATTTTTGCGATTTAAAGTTCTGAGTCGCACTGCAATTGACAGGCGTGTAACTTACCACCAGCCACACGACTTGTTCGTCCCGTCAGATATTATAAAAAATTCTCACGGCCTGGGAATCGAACCCGGTATATATGTGGTTCGGCCAACGAGGCAGTTAAAAGTATAAATTTCAAGTAGAGAAAATTTCAATTTCGTTAATCTACGGTATTTTTGTTACCGCAATTCTCTACTTATTGTCTATGTAGAAATATATTATAATATCAATATATATTAATAGTTAATAATCATAATATTACGAGGGTCGGGTAGCAACAGTCGCAGAACCTATGATCGGTGGAGCAGAAGAGAGCTGGAGTGGAGACCGAGGACCGGTACCAGAGGCGTCGGCCGCCATTCACCAGAAAAACCTGGATGCAAATAGCCCAAAACCGAAGAGAATGACGTCCACTAAGGTTGTAGAAGAAGAATAATAACATTGTTTTTTTTTTTAAATGAGATTATGTACATTTAAATATAGATTCGTCATGAACTTATTCACTAAAGATCAAGAAATCTTTCGTATATTTAATGATTTGTTGTTATTTCTATTATCGGAGACTAAAGTGGAAATGTTATCAACATGACCTGCGCTGAGGCATGGTTCCGTCATACCTACGCGAAACTTTGATAGAGCAACATGAAGATATTGTGGTTTTATTTTTTCTTTCACTTGGTAAGTGCTCATTGAGAATTTGCATATTTTATGAGTTTAAGCGATAAACAGTTATGCTAGAAAAATATATTCTAGCAATTTCAATAACATTTCGTAATATTAAATGAAAAATGTATGTGTTCTAATACGTAGTGTGTAATAAAGCTGTTCATTTAATATATCGCACTGCTATTACAATAGTGTTGTAACTCGATATATGTGAAATTTAATATTATGTCATCACTGAACGTAAAATTTGATTCTTTACACGTCAAAAAAACCGTCGGTAGAATATTGTAAGAAACAATCAAAAGGTATATCTTCACTCAAAATAAGACACACTTTATGTGAGCTATTTCCGGCCAAAATAATCCTTATTCACAAACATGAAATTATTTTTTCCATTTTATTTTTAAATATATTTGAGAAATTGTTTAAGGGTCTATAATAAACCATAACATATAAATTTTAATGTTTTTTTTTGCAGGAAGTGAGTAGTTCGTTTTTCGTCGATTCTGAGAAAGTCCTTTTTTTGAGTTAATATACTATTGTATTAACAGTGCGATGTATTACTGAACTTGAGTTTCTAATAATCGTTTTTTATTTGTTAAAGTTTGGTAATAATGTAATTATTATTTTTAGGTTTTTGCAGACAATAAATTTGGATATTCTTACTTAAAAGATGTTAAATTGGTAAGCAACAGAATTTGTTAATAAAAAACACATAATAAAATACATAGTATAAAATACGGAGGGCTACAAGATAATTTAAGTGTACCTAAGTATCTTATACCATTTAGTAATATCAATAACAATCAATTATATTTCATGCACAATGGAAGATCTAGGAGTATACAAATTTACAATAAAATAATAATAAAAAATATAAATGTACCTGTTTGAAAGTCCCAAGAAACAAATATCTTAAATTGAACAAAATTTTATTTAAACGTTTCGTCAATTGTAATTTCAGTGAAATAATATATTTTGTTTAAAAAGTTACTTTTTATAGCTTATTTGTAATAAAAATTACAATAAAGAATATTACACATAGGAGAATTTCGACAACTCGATAACTTCACCTGTAGCTCAGTAGATTAGAGCAATGCTAAGGTGCAGCATAGCCGTGGGTTCTAGTACCACCGTGTCGACGAAGTTTATCTGTGTGTTTTTTCGATCTTTGTATTTTAATTCATAATCACAACAAAACTAGTGCAGTTTTCACAAATAAATTTCAATAAATAAAATTAAAATTGTTAAAAAATGTTGTTATATATACATAAAGGAATATTTCTTATGAAAACGGAGCTTTGTTTAACGATATTCCATTGTAGATGACAGTGTCGACTATTGTGAATTTCTCTAATAAATTATTTCGTTATTCTCCAAATTCTAATGACAAAAATATTAAAATAAATCATTTTTCAGTGCCACCAATGGAACTGTATAAACAACCTACTCCATCTACCAGACGCGTTGCCTCCTCGAAAGCAAACAACTGAAGTTTTGAAGTCTTTACTACCCCAAGGGGCTTGGCAAGACGTTGTAGAGTCAGTCCTTGATGGGTGTTATGGAAAAAGATATAGAATATGCACAAATACTTGTCCAGGACAGGCTTTGTTGCATTGTATAGTGGATCATCTCATATTGGTAAGTTTTTGCCTAGCATAGTGTTAGTTTAGTTTGTCTTACTGATTTCGACAATCACCAACATTTACAACCATTTCTTCGATATTTTAAAAGAAATTGGTTGACTTCAGTGAATATGAAACAATGGTCGGTTTTTGGAGAGCGACACAGAACCAATAACTATCTGGAAAGTTGGCATACTAGTACAAGTAAAAAAACTAAGAAGTTCAACCGAAACCTCTCAGAACTGATTGTAGCTTTTAAAAAAGACGCACAGTCCAAACCGTCCAAACGCATACCAAAACACCGTAGATCTAGGGACGTAAGGGTGCTGTTGAAATTATAGGGGCTTGGCAACTTTATGCCTTAGGGTGACGTACCTACGCAGTGACAGTACGCTTGTTCTCTGTCCGACAGTAGCCCGAAACAATTACTGACAAATAAGTAATACACTGCGATGCGAATGAAGCTTTATTATATACATAAAGCTACAAGTTTAGACTCCCTTAGAAAAATAGAACGCATACTTCCCGATATGGTGGAAAAAAGATATTTATACCGTTGTACGTGGATAGGCTCCAAGGCAAAGAATAAAATATGAGAAGACCTGAATGTGGAAAATGTGAACGAGTGATCAACGGCCTGCAAAAACTATAATACATGGGGGGGATTTTTGTGCATTTTTATGAGATACACCCTGGTCAATTTCCGCGGGATGTAAAAAATGTTCGAAATTCTAATAAACAAGATGGCCGCCATACAAATTTCAAAGCCTCCTATCGTGGAAACTATTAGAGATAGGTAGGAGATGCTCGAAAGAATGTCATAGAGTGTAACACTGGTCAACTGCCTGGGTTAAAAAAAATTAAGATGCGATTTCAAAATGGCGGCCGAAGAAAAACGTGCTGAAACGTAACGGCTGAAAATTGGCATGCGAGGGTCTTTAGGAGTCCTTAATCATAATTTGGGGTCAAAAATTTCTTTTCGCCATTTTTTAATATGGCTGCCATACAAGTGTTTTTTTCGTTACAAATAGCTGCTGAAAGAGATTTGCTCTGATTCGACTGAAAATTGACATGTATAGGCCACTAGAAATGCCGGATAATAATTTGTGCTCAAAATTTGTTTTTCGCTATTTTCAAATATGGCCGTCATAGAAGCGTTCGTTGGCAGCATAAAAAAAATTGCTCAGATCCCTTTGAAAATTGGCATACTTATGGGGTCTTTATTAGTGTTTAATAATAATTAGCGGTTAAAATTTATTTTTCACCATTTTTCAATATGGCTACCATACAAACTTTTTGGCGATAGATACAAATTTCTTCTAATTCGACTGAAAATGACATGGCATCATAATTTGGGGTACAAATTTTGTTTCCGCTGTTTTTCGATGTAGCCGTAATTTATTTATGTAACTTCTTTGCTCGGACTGAAAATTAGCACGAAAAGATTTCTAAGATTGTTTGATAATAATTAGTGGTCATAATATTTTTGTAATTTTTAAATATGGCCGCCATTAAAGAGTTATTTCATTTTTTTAAAAACAAAGTCCTAAGTGCTGAGGCCGCAGGCCGAGGTCCGCGGAGGGCGAAGGCGAAGTCCGAAGCTTCCGCACGCATTCGTATGGAGGTAATTATATACGGAGGCGTAATAGATTACGAGTACAAGATCTCACAATTGTAAAAATGTAAGGCTTACTTCCCGATGTACTGGAAATGAGATACTTATTATAGCGTTGTTGTATCTCAACCATATCTGTTAGATTCTATTTTCTTGAAAGCTATGCCAAAGATAAGTATTTAGGGGGAAAAAATGCCAAACTACTGCCGAATTTCCTGTACTATGAATACCAAAACAACGATAATCCACAATACTCAGATCAAAACCAACTTAAAAATGTTCGTTTCTTAAATTGGCCCAAATCGGGAATCGACCTCCTCATTAAGCGCCCATAGTACTAACTGCTGTGCCACCGAAGAGCATAAGCACACCCCGTAAACTGAACCCGACCACGCGTCGCAGGCCGAGCCCGACCCCACCGTAGGTGGAGTACAGGACTCGTACTTGATATTGTCTTTGTATATTGTCGAATATTACTTATTTGACAGTAATTGTTCTGTCCTTTGATACCATAAAAAAAGAAATTTAACCTGGACGCCTAATGGTAAGCTACACGCCTGTCCTTAACAGTTGCAGTGCCACTCAGAGCTTTAGATCGCAAAGATCTGTGTGACACTGCCATTGCGCCCGTCACCCTGAGACATAAGTTGACAAGTCCCATGTGTCTGTAATTTCACCAGCACCCTTATTCTTCAAAACCGGCACAGTAATGCTGACATTAGTGCTTGGCGGCAGAAATAGTTAAGGTGGCAGTACTTCCCTGGACGAGCTCTTTCACAAGGAGCTCTATTGCTACCAACTTGATTATGCAGAATGTTTTTGTTCTTTCTTGCATTATCAACCCCGTTTATTTTGTGATTGGCGAAGTATGTCTTCTTTAATTCTTTTTTATCACATGTCACCTTCTTGTTCACCCCGTCCATTTCTTTTTTAACCAACTTAAAAAAACAAGGAGGTCCTCAATAATTCGTCTGCATGTTTTTTTTTGTATGTATGTTACGCGATAACTTCTTTTTGATTTTGTTGGAATGAAGGTACCTCAGAAAATATTCCACCTCCAAAGGTGGCAAACTAGGGGATGAATGACTTTTGAGGTCGGTTTTTTTAACCGGAGGTTAGGTTATTAAATTTACGAATGTATTTAAACATTTATGGGTACGAAGCTGCTATAACGTCAAAATGCAACCTAATACACATTTATTTGAATATCACCTCCAATGTAATGGAACAAGATCCGTCATTTTGTACCTCGATGTGCTACCGTAATGTAGTTTTATTTCAAAAACATGGACAGGAAGTTTGATTTCGATGTGTTCCTTCACTGTTTATTCAATCGCGTGAAAAACGGTAATAGCGTTTTGCAAACATCGGTTGCATTTCCCCTTTGCCATATTAACATTTATTTCAGAAGCAATAGAGTTCACTGTGAAAGAGTTCGTCCGGGTAATTATTGTCACCATAACTATTTCTTCCGCCAAGCAATAATGTGAGCATTACTGCGTTCAGGGTTCGAATAGTGTTAATGAGACTACAGGCCTATGGGACTTGTCAACTGTAAGCCTCAGAGTGACGGGTGCTGTAATAATAACAAATACTAACTAATAAATAAATAACTCAACGAGCTAAGGTCCCCACTCAATGTTAATAAAAATATATAACCATCTCCCGAACAGCATAAAATGTACTCAGGATTCCAAGGCTTTCGAAAGACAATTAAAAACTTTCTTATTTGATAGGAGTTATTACAATATAACAGAATACTTTAATGATATATTTGATGACCTTTTTTAAATGATTTAATATGAAATAATAATAGAAAATTATAATTGTATGTTTCTGTGTATAATGTTAGTATGTAGGTAAAATTATTTCAATTAGTATTTAGTTTTAAAATTATATCAATTAGTATAGTTGAAACATAATGTGTAAATTATATAGTCCTACTAGACACCATTTTGTATGCGTGGTATCAATTAGGAAATAGTACTGTGTAATAATTTTTATCTTATTTTTAAAATGTGTATAGCGCCACTCTCTTTGCAAACACCCTTACAGGGTGTCACATGTACTGTAATTTTAATATTATTAACATGTGACTATGCAATAAACGATTACTGATTGCCGATGGTCGGCATTTCTCTACGTGATCGAATCAGAAATGAGGCGATCCGTAGAAGAACGAAAGTCACCGACGTAGCTGAAAGGGTTAGTGGCAGTGGACAGGGCACATAGCTCGTAGAACTCACCGCCGGTGGGGCAGAAATTTTCTCGAATGGAAACCACGAACCGGAAGGCGTTCAGTGAGACGGCCTTCTACCAGATGGACGGATGACCTGGTAATGGCGTCGGGTAACCGATGGATGCACGTCGCGTCCGATCGGCTGGTTTGGAAATCTTTGAGGGCGGCCTATGTTCAGTAGTGGACGTCTTCCGACTGATAAGATGATGATGATGATTAAATAAATAAATAACACACATATATTAAATAAACAAAACCTGTATCATGTGTGCCATGGACACACACATAAACAACCACAAATCTCCCATCCGCTGACTAAAATGCTAAGTGACAAAATAATTTTTTGAGATAACATAAAAAAATCATAGTCCAGTTTTTGAATATTGAAGTTGTTTGACGATATTTCAGCTATGGATAGTTAGGGCAAGTTCCGACAAGTCGAACATGTTAACTAATTTTAACTGATTTCAATTCGACTGTATGTTTTTTTTTGTATGTATGTTACGCGATAAGTCCGGTATTTGTGACCCGATTTTCATGATTCTTTTTTGTTAGAAAGTTGAGGGTACTTCCATTTCATTTTGAACAAAATTATCCACCTCTAAGGTGTTCACGCATGAAGATTCACTTTTATAAATAGCGCCTAAATTTTAGTATAAGGAGCAATCATTTTAATGGTTGATTTTGCTATTCCTTAATTCAAGGCGTTTTTCTCTCTCAATGTACTTTTGAGTAGTAGAACCATTGACTTACAAATAAATGGACGACGGGTCTAATACAAAAACCACGAAAAAAATGTCCCAAGTCAACCTATTCGAAATTTAAATTGTAATGTCATCGCAGTATCGCGCTGTCAGTAGAACAAATGAAGACTAAAGCGGAGTTTGGCGCTCTGTATACGATTTTAGTGCCTTACAAGTGCGGACACTTTTTAGCGTGGACGCGACGTCCATATAATTGTAAGTCAATGAGTAGAACCGATTTTTATTATCTCCTGTGTTAAGTCCCGTATAGTGGCGAACTATTATAGGGGATATTTCAATAAAGCTTGGCAAATAGAGGTAATTCCACGTACTTTTCAGGTCGGTTTTTTTAGTACTCTGTACTGAGATTATCAAAAGAGAATTTTGTGCTCTATCTTTTGCTATTTAAAACGAATATTTGATCTTTTATCACCTAGCCGCGTTTTAGTCAGTGGACGGCAGAAATTACACACAAACTCACGAGAGAAATAAATATAGGCCATGCTAATATTTATAAAACACCCAATAAACCCGGGACCTCTGCGGGGCAGAACAGCATGATATCGTTCGGTGACAGAGGCAGTAATAAATATTAGACAACATTACATACGTTGTTCTGATCCCAAAGTTAGTAACTGCAGCACTTGTGTTATGTAAATCGGAAACAACGACGGTACCACAAACACCCAATGCTCTATTTCTGTCGTCCGTCCGTCATTCGTCCAAACCAATTACTGCGAATTTCATAGATTTCTCAAAGATGGCGCTACGACTAAAAAGTCATTGAAATACCAAATACAAAGACACGACAACAAGCACATAGAAATATTCGTGAGGTCCGCTGGTTCGTTCAGTGGCTTAGTTGGTATAGCGTCTGGCACGGTATGCTAGAAGACGTCGGTTCGAATCCGGCCGGATCGAGGAAATTTTTTCTGAATGTTCGATCTTTGTATTAATAATTATAACAAACTAGTGGAGTAATTTCACAAAAAATAATTGAATATCAAATCAATAAAAAATTAAAATACAGTGAATGACGACATCTCTCGCCAGGGTCGGTAGCTATAAAGGTATCTAACTGGGTGATAAAACTTTCATAGATTTCTCATAGATGGCGCTACGACTAAAAAGTCGTTGAAATACCAAATACAAAGACACGACAAATGGCACATAGAAAAATTCGTGAGGTCCGCTTGTTCGTTCAGTGGCTTAGTTGGTATAGCGTCTGACACGGTAAGCTAGAAGACGTCGGTTCGAAGGATTTTTTTCTGAGTGTTCGATCTTTGTATTAATAATAATTACTGCCAAATAAGTAATATTTGACTAAATTTAAAGACGCATGATGCGAATGAAGCTTCATACTTGACATTGTCTTTTGTAAGTCGTGCGCCTGATGGTGAGCTACACGCCTGTCCATAACAGTTACTGTGCCACTTCAAATATGAAACATAGTCATGCAGACATTACTGCCTGGCGGCAGAAATATGTAAGGTGGCAGTATTTCCTTGGACGAACTCGGTCTACTGCTTCTAAAGTTTTTCTACATTGGTTGAACCCGACCTCAGAGATGGCGATACCATGAAAACCGTAGTGCCATTCGAACACGGAGGTCGCCAATGTGCTCAATGCCCTGATCTTTACAATTTTGAGCTTTGAGTACGTCTGCTTTTGTCATGGACAGGCGTGTCACTTACCACCAGGAGTACGACTTGTTTGTCCCATCACTTGATATAAAAAAATGTATGTCGACGAACATAATCCTACCCTCGCATCAAAAGAGAGGCAAAGTCTGAATTATCACGATAACAAAGTAATAAATAAAAATTATTGTTATTAAATAAGATTAATACTATGTAAAATTCGAGATTATTTTGCGTGTAAATATACATACAGGGTGACAAATTTTGTATTATTTTAGAACTTAAATCAGATTTCTGAATAAGTATAGTTGTAGAAATATTATGTGCACTGGATTAGTCTTATCGCTTCATCTTTAGAATACAATAATGCAAAAAAGTGAGCCGTCTCAGTAACTCACGTGTCATTTATAGTGCAAACAACTAGCTTAAATCTTTTACGCATTTGCACTTAATTCTAAACTTGGTAATCTTTATGCGGAAGTAATTTTGTTGAATTAGTAAGAAAAGGGTCGGCAGTCGGTATTTTACGAAGTATGTTACAGGTTACAGGTATAAATAACGACCTGATGAGTGAATAAATAATTGAAAACTAGAATTCAGAAAAAAATATTGAACGCACCCATGACTCTTACGATGGACCAAGATGATTAAGTCTATGTACGTTTTAGTAAAATAAGTGTTAAAGATTTTATTACCCTATTGTTATAGAAAGGATAAGCCGTTCCAAGCGATAAAATTAATTGGTGCAAATAATGTTTATTCAACTACTTCTTCTTCATGTTCATTTATTAATTTATTTCATGCAATTACACAGTAAATCACCAAGGCACTGTTAAATTCATAACTAGATAATTTTAATAATAATGCGCAGACGAGGACGCTCAAACGTCTCACAAAACCTCAAACATTATACTTAATAACTTAATAGCTTCCACGATGGCAACCAAAAAAATTAAGAAACTGAAATTGTTAGCAAAATGTACGGTACAGCTGAGATTTTCTTCACAATTTGAGAAGTAAAAGTTCGTTCTTACTCCATAAACATAAGGCATTTTCGGACCGATTCAAATCAATTCCGCACTACTAAATGTGGTGACACCCTATGACACCTAATCGATTTGAAGTGGCAGGTGCGGTGATACATGAACGGCGTAAGTGGATCCCACGTCACTTGTAGTGTAGTGATTCTCTTATTTGTATTTATCCCATCAATGGTACTTTGTAGGCTTATTATACTCAGAATCCTACTAATAAAATGAAAAAAAAAAACAAAACAAATTATGTGACATTTATTTTTTATTGAATATCATAATGTTTTTACGTGACATGACATTCATGATTTTTTGTGAAAATTCTCCACTAGTTTGTTTTTATTATTGATACAAAGATCGAATATATAATAAGCACTAAGATAAGTCAACAGACACTGGCTCGAGCCCACTCAGATTGAAGGAACGTTGGTTTGTTCGAATTTGGTATCAATAATAAAATAATGTGATATAAAAATTTCACTCTGTATGTGTACAATAGTATATCTTGCAATGTTCCAGATTCGTAAAAATTATCTATGTATGTTTACATGGTCTTTGATAAGTTGGACAAAAACACTGGTACTATTATTTCGGTATGTCAATATTGGTACTTGACACTTGGTGCAACGGGCTGTGCATGTTAATATTATTTGGGTATGTGTTGTCATATTTAAGAACCGAAATAAGGTTAAGATTAGTTTATTTTATCGTAGTTGTTTAATTTTTATAGAGACTTTAACTTCGTGACGCCATATGGTAGATAGTAAGGGGATAGTTAAGCGAGCACACTCGATGTAAACGTATTTTGATGGTGCTGTGTATGTTAGTATCAGTAGCACACCCGGGACACTCCATACAACAGTCGAAAGTTACCTACTACTACTACATACAGCATGGCGCTATCTGCACACGCGCAAATGTATGTGTGAAGTGGCATGGTTACCCACTCGGGTTACTTTCTCGTACAATTACGTGGTCAGGACGGCAACATAGCAAAATCTGTTATCTGCAATTCTATTAATAGAATCCTAATAATTTCACACGTTCATTAGGTATTTATGTCGATATAATATTATATTTTTCATTAATTCACCAATTAGAATAATATTTGGTGCGATAACGGCTTGCCGACAGCCTTATTGCCGTTCCGTCGATGTGACCGTCAATGTGAGGGGCATGTTGCGGTATCTAAAGCTAGGGAGGGGCGGAGAGTGTCCATTCTCGTTACTTTTTTGTCAGTAGTCTCGTTACTCTGTCAGTAGAGCTCCTTGTGATAGAGTGAGTCCAGGGAAGTACTGCTACCTTACCTATTTCTGCCGCAATTACAGGCACATGGGACTTGTTAACTTATGTTTCAGGGTGACGGGCGCAGTGGCAGTGCCCATAAGATCTTTGCGATTTAAAGCTCTCGTCACTTGGAAGCATAAAAAACATACATATACTCGTATATACTTCACGCCCTTTTCAGAATGGAACAAATTCAGTCAAATATCGTACCAAAATAATGTAACTAAATTCTACTAGTGAGTACTAATATCTACTTTAAAAAACTATACCTCCGTTAGAATGAAATTATAACAATGCCAAGGGACATTCGCCATATTGACATCAGAATGGCGTGTATACCTCAAATTATCAATTTTGATTAAGTAATTAAATTATTTTATCTTTAATATTTCTTTTATTGAATATGATCATGCTTTTCCACCATAATATGCATATATTTTTTGTGATAATATTCCACTAATTAATATAGCGCCATCTTTTGTGAATACCTAGTAGCAGTAAACGTACCTGACTCAGTGAAGAAACTTTCATAAGTTTCTCACATGTGGCGCTACGGAAAAAACCGTTTCATTAAACCCAAATAAAGGTTACATAGAGATGTTCGTAAGATCTGCTGACTTGGTCTTTAGTCCAAGTCTGATCGAGGGAATTTTTCTTTGTGTTTGTTAAATTTTTGTATCATTCATAATAATAAACTATACTTAAACTAGTGCATTATTTTAAGTTATTATTCCAAGAAAGTACCCGGAACTCTAGGAAACGCCAACTCTCAGAGAAAAGTTTAAGGAGACTGGTACCATGACGGTGGCATCACAGTACATTTACTGAAATATTTTTTAAGCCCGTAAAAATATACATAATTTCAATAAGAAAGAAGATAGGTATCCATAATATTAACCTTGGAGCTAAGTCCAGCCACCTAAAGCTAAGTTCGTTTAACCAAGGTAAACAACTCTTTTATGGGGAACTGGATACGTTTTTATAATAAGATTCTTTAAGGTTGTCATTTCCTTAGTTTAAAAAATACATTAAAAATATTTTGATTGAAAAGTCATATTACATACTTAATTGAAGACTATGTGTTAGATAAGATGTATGGAAAAACGACACGGCTTGAGAATCCACACAAATTTGACTTAAAGTGTATTCCATAGCATTTAAGTTTATTTGTAAAGAGCAATCCCTAGAGTTTCTAGCTCGTTCTTTTCAGGGAAGTCAGCGTAGTGAACGAGCAGTAGTATAAATGTGACGTTTTCAAAGTACATTTGTTTTACCTATGGAATAAATGATCTTTGACTTTGACTTTGAAGCTAAGATAGCAGTTAGTAAGGACCGAAATGTCTCAATAACTTGAGTGTCTTTTAGTGCCATAACAAATGCCTTAGCAATAGAAAGCATTAATTAATTAAATAATTTAATTAATTGTTTCATTAATTGCGGACGGACGGATGAATGATTGGATGAATAAATTACTTAATTAATGCATAATTAATGGACGAAGGAATTAATTCCACCCATCCATCCATTCATCCATTCATTCACTCATCCATTCATTAATTCACCCAATAATTCATCCATCCATTCATTCGTTCTTAATTCATCCATTCATTCATTCATTAATTTTATCGACAATACTATTGAATTCTTAGGTTTTCGCGATTGCTACACATAGGAAATGAAACTATTTTTCCGGATTTAAATAAAAAAACAAATATACGCGATTTAAATCCGAAATATACGCGATTTAAATCCGGAAAAATAGTTTCATTTCCTATAATACTATTGAATTTAACAAACCGGTAGCGTGTTTCAGGGTAAAACTAATGCCATCTAACGGTGGCGCGATAGAACTGATTGCATGTTAAGGTTATGGTTATTACACTAATACATATTTGGTACGATTTAAGTACACATTAATTTGATAGGTTTAACTGGATACATCCACCATTCTCTCACGAAAAAAGAATTCATTCTTTATTATTCTAACGTTATACCCAAACATTATCCGCGCCACGTGCCCGCCGTGCTCTTGCCAGGCCTTTTTGAGAAAGATATCTATACATCATTGTCAACCCTATGTACAGTGTTGGTCACGGGTCTCACAGGTTACGGGTTTTGATTAATGTCTTAATACACTCATTAAAAAGGTTGAATATATATTTGTAACAAAAGTTCGTGGAATTATTCACATTTGCAAGTTTTATTGAAATGGGTTATCAGAAAGTGCGCGAAACCGGATTCATCTCCTAGTTTACAGGTGGAATATTTCCTTCAAATTTAAATGGGGCTAATATTGAGGTATCCTCTTTTCAACAAAAAATAATCATCAAAATCGGTTCAGAAATGACTTTCGAATGAACGAACACGTAACATACATACAAAAACAATACAGACGAATTGAGAACCTTCTCCTTTTTTTTAAATATATTAACAAAGACTTTTGTTTTTAGAACTGTCCAGATGAAAATGTGCGAAAAGCAGACGCGTGTTCGTCTTTGACAAGCTTAGCTGGATTCAAATACATGTTCGCACAAAGGTAAATTATTGTCTTTACTAACAATAGAGCTCCTTGTGAAAGAGTTTATTTTATTATTAATTTAATTTAATTTAATTTAATTTAATTTTGTGCTGAAATCACAAATTAGAAAACTGAAATAGTACAGCGCCAACAACTGATCTGTGTGTACGCCTCCGTATATTCCAAAAATATTTTGTATTTATTGTAATAAAGATAATATCTCTGGCAATAGGGGGCTGTTCCATTCGGTGGTGTGGGAAAAGTAGCAAAACATTTAATTACAAAACATTTCATCGGTAATTATTTGTTTTTTTTTTATAATATTAAGTGACAAGACGAACAAGTCGTGCTGTTAAGCTACACGCCTGTCCATAACAGTTGTAGTGCCACTCTGAGCATTAAATCGCAAAGAACTGAGGTGCACTTCCACAGCTCCCGTCACCCTGAGACAGTAAGTTGACAAGTCCCATGTGCCTGTAATTTCACCAGCACCCTCACGCTTCAAAGCCGAAACACAGTAATGTTGACATTCCTGCTTGGCGGCAAAAATAGGTAACATGGCAGTACTTTCCTGGACGAACTCTTCCACAAGAAGCAAATTTTGTCCATTATAGCAAAGCTCAAGTCAGTTTAAACTGACCGATTTGAAGTTAAACAATAATTTTCAAACAAATTAAATGACATTTCGTCTCTATTTCTGGTTATATACTCGATGAAAGAAATACTACTACTACCATCACACCTATTTCTGCCGCCAAGCAGTAACGCGAACATTACTGTGTTCCGGTTTTAAAGGGTACGAGGCATATAGGACTTGTCTCAGGGTGTCAGACGTAGTGGCAGTACCCTTCAAGTATACCTATGGGGGAGCGTGTTGCTTACCACCAGACGCATGACTAACACGTCCCATGACTTGATATCACAAAAAAATATAAAATCTTTTTGTCGCTTTCTATGTAGGATTTAAGTTAAGAAACTTCTTTTCGCAGTCGATACGACAATTTGGAAAAGATTCTGCCAGCGGAACAAAGACCGGCGTGGTTTTTGAAACACGTAAGTAAACTTTTTTAGAAATTTAGAATAGAATATAATTGAATAGACATTTATTGCAACGCCACAACACATAGGTACAAAAAAAATATTGATACCACTTAGACAAAGCAAACAAAATAAAAAGACGTAATAAACAAAATTAAAATATAAAAAAATAAATAAAACTAAGTAAGACAAAACAAACAAAAAACAAAAAAAGAACTAAATATAACGACTACAAATGTTGTACTGTCATGTGTGCGGTTGTGGCGTACGCAAAAGGACTTCATTCGGCATAAGCCGCAGCCGTAATTGACTGTGGTGCTGGTTTTCAATGAGCCCTGAGGTGAGATGAGTGACGGACGAGTGACGCAAAGTAAAATAAACTAAAATAAACTGCTTAAATATTTGTGTATGTGTTCTTTGTACGTTGTGTTACTGCTGGGTGCTATATTATAGAATAGAATAGAATAGAATAGAATATATTTATTTGCCAGAATACAGTATATTACAGATCTTGACTTTGAATAGGTACAGTGTACTCAACCTGCAAGCAGGTGTGCAAATATTATAAAATTTAAACAGGTCTCTATTATTACTACATACTTTAAAAACTTATTAAAAATATGTCAATTTATATTAATGACCATTACTTGTAGCACAATCTAAATATTGCTTATTACTATAAAAGCAATGTGTCAAAAGCCATTTTGTCAATTATTGTGATTTAAATTTAGGTCCTTGTAGTAACTTAATATCCCATGGTAAATGATTAAATATTTGTATAGACATGTTGAACGAGTTATTCTCATATATTCCTTTATGGCAGCGAGGTTTAAATAATTGGTGCATAATTTTACGTCTTGTTTGTCTTTGAGTGATTTGACCGTGCGTTTTATAATGTTGAGGGTGATTCTTTACGAATATACATATATCCTTAATGTACATGCATGGCAAAGGCAGTATGTTTAAGTTTTGGAACAAAGGTTTACAACTATCATTTGACCACGCTCCGCAGATCGCCCGAATACACTTCTTCTGCACCTTGAAGGCTTTTTCTAGAGCTACTGAGTTGCCCCATAATACGATACCGTAACTAAGCACAGATGAAACGTAGCCGTGATAGGCCGTTAGTGCAGCTTCCTGAGAGACGGTTTGCCTTAACCTTCGGAGAGCGTAAACAAATCTATTTAGTTTTGCACATATTTGATCGATATGTTCCTTCCAATTTAGATGCTTATCGATGGTCAGCCCGAGAAATTTAAATGCGTCTACATTGTCCAAAGTAACCGAATTATATTGAATTTGTATTGGAATGGGATTTGAGTTGTATGATCTAAATGTCATAACTTTAGTTTTACTTAGATTAATTTTCAAGTCATTATTTTCCATCCAATTCATTACATCTGAAAATGCTTTATTTATGTCCATGTTGAATGTCGATTTGTTTTCGCATTTTATTACAAGTGTTGTATCGTCGGCAAATTGTATACAATTGTGATCAATAGCATGTGGAAGGTCGTTAATGTACAGAAGGAACAATAATGGACCTAGGACGCTACCTTGGGGAATTCCAGCATTAGTTGTTTTACCGTGTGATCTAAAGGTTTGTTTTTTTATTATGCTATTATATTTGTTTTTTCTGAGTCCGTCTATTTCTGTGTATTGTGTTCTATTTTTTAAGTAGCTTTCTAACCAATGAATGGCTGTTCCCCGAATACCGTAAAAGTCAAGCTTTTGTAAGAGTTTGGAATGATTGACAAAGTCGAAGGCTTTACTCATATCCAGAAAAACTGACATCACAGGCGTAGAGACGTTCATGCTTTCCGTTATAATGCGCGAGAATTCAAAACATGCAAGAGTTGTTGAGCTGTGTTTTCGAAATCCAAATTGAGAATGGTTTAAAATTTTATGTTTGTCTAAAAATGAGTTAAGTCTGGTATGTAGAGCTCTTTCAAATATTTTGGATAGAGTAGGGATTAATGTAATTGGCCTATAATTACTGGGGGTCTCTTTATCGCCTTTCTTAAAAAGGGGTTTGGTTATAGATCGTAAAAGTACTTAAATATAGTAAAAAAACATATAAATATACCTACTGTGTGCGTTTATAGTTATATGTAACGTAACAAATAATTAACATAAGTTCCAATGAACTGCAGGCAAAACCAGTATTTTCAGTTATTTCAATTTAATATGATATCCACACTTCCTCGATTTTTTTTACATTTCACACCTTTGGTGTTTTAAGGCCACATCTGCCATCAGGACTGAGGTTTAAATATTCTACGAACGAAATTAGTTGATCACATTTTTATTTCTTAAATATTATAGGAGTTAGGAAATTTCACATGTACCTAATAGTTTCATTCTCACATAAAAATTATAGGATTAATTCGTATTAATTATTAATACGAAGTTCGAACACTTAGAAAAAATTCCTTCGATCCGGCTGGATTCCAGCCAACGTCTTCCAGCAAACCGTGTCAGACGCTATGCCAACTAAGTAACGGAACAAACTAGCGGACCTTACGAATTTTTTTATGTGCTTCTTACAGATCTTTGTTTTTGATTTTTTTTTCCGTAGCGCCATCTGTGAGAAATCTATAAAAGCTTTTCTTCAATCAGCCAGGTACCTTTACAGCTACCACCAGCTGACGAGAGATGTCGCCTTAATAGTTGTAATTTTTAGGTTTAGTTAGTTTAGTCAACAGTTGGCATAGCGTCTGACACGGTTTGCTGGAAGACGTTGGTACGAATCCAGGCGGATCGAATTTTTTCTAAGTGTTCAGTCTTTGTATTAATAATTATTACAAAGTAGTGGAGTACTTTCACAAAAATAATTGAATATCATGGTGGTCAAACATCGTGACATTCAATAAACGTAAAAATTTGTTCATATTATACTTCGCTTGAAAATAGTAGTTTATGTAACTATTACATAATGAAACGCATTACAAGACCAAGGTGGGTTTGGGCTGGGGTTCATAAAAACATCACATGAGTGTTTTAATGCCTAATTATGTACAGTTACATACACTGCTTTATCTACACACAAATTAAAAGCTCTCTGTGATGTGTTCAGGAACCGCACGTTACGACTGGCGAAATGGCGGCAAATAAAAACTTTTGTCACGCATGTCACACAACCGTAGTTTTTATTTAATTCATCTTAGACTATGGATTCCATCCTCTAAGTAAATCATAGACAAACTAGAGTCGGCTCCAACTATCATATCGTTCGATATCAAGTAACGTGTGAAATTTGTCAAAATTGTTTGCTGTAATTGACATTTCATTTTGAATAAAACTTCATCTCGACTGATATTAGAATTGAGGTCGAATCAAATTGTTTTGTTTTTCAGAGATGTTCGAAATTATGTATGTAATAATTACATATATAATAATGTAATAGTAACATCGAACTCGACATTATTATGTAGCACTAATAACATTTTCACAGATAAGTTATTTGTTCTAAGAAAACAGTTTATCTTTATGCTGGTCGTAATTTGCGGCTTTTCAACACATCATAGAGGGATAATGATATGTGTGTATAATAAAAGTTTTTTTAAGTATGATCTCATGCGACTGTATTAAAACAAGGGAGCGAAGTAATTATTTTCTTTATGAGCTTGGTAAACTATACGAAAGAATTGGCTGATTGGGGCATTGTGCAAGGGACAAGAAAGAAGGAGGAGAAGTTAATTAGTTGAAGACGCACTCAAAGAATTTTCTTTCTTCACAGTACTTCAATACAAAATGCTGCGACCTGCCACCCTTATTCAACATTGCGGACCTCGCGACTTGTGGATTTTCCACCATTATCAATTACTACAAGCATCCTCCACGTCAGACTACTTCCGCTACTACTATCACCTTACTTGATAATGTTAAGAGCAAGGTGGCAGAACCTTCTTCCGTAAGTAACTTATTGTTTTTTTTATAAAACACAGACCACTTTCCAATAGTCTGCTTTTTCTCTATTATGGCATATCTTTGTTGAATACAAAACATTGTTTTTTTTTGGAATATGTAGAGACGGGATGAACAAGTCGTGATCCTGATGCTCAGAGCTTTAAATCGCAAAGGTCTGAGGGGCACTGCCACTGAGACCGTCGCCCTGAGACATAAGTTGACAAGTCCCATGCGCCTGTATATTCACATTTACATTACTGCTTGGCGGCAGCATTAGGTAAGTGGCAGCTTTCCTGGATGAGCTCTTTCATCAGGAGCTCTAAAACTGAAATTGTCCTTGTCGAAATGCAACAATGTTTAAAAAAATAATAATTACAATTTCTTTGAAAGAAACTCTGTAGAATTAATTAATTGTTTAATGGTTTCAGTCGGGTAAAAAAGATTTCGGCATTTTATTTATTTTTATTACACTAATAAAATACCTACCTTATATATTAGCATACATAATATTATAACAAAACACTATTTATTTATCGGAATACAGTTATGCTTACATTCTGGTGGGTAGCAGAAATAGATAAGGTTAAGTTAAGCAGTATTTTCCTGGACGAATTTTTTTACAAGGAGTTCTATTTTTTTTCGTGGGGACATCATCCTAAGATACCTGTTGCTTGGCTGCTCCCTCAGCGGAGAGGTTATTTATAAGGCCGGAGTTCTACCGGCTAAAACCCGACGGTTGCCTTCTCGGGTGCTCTAGTGGAAGGGGTCCGGAATCGACATTGCGCATCGGTACCCCCCAGCACGCGGGAAAACTCCTCACGACGAAGCGGGTCACATCGTCCTTTTCGTGTCTGCCAAACTTATCCGATCAGCTGCCAAGGTACTGTTATTCATCTAAGCTAACATTCTCAGCGTTCTTAAATATTGAGTGACACTCAAAGAACGAACACTAAAGGAGCACTCATTATGAAAGAGGTCGCGCGCCAAGCAGTCATTTGTACATTACTGCGTTTCGGTTTTGAAGGGTAATTGGTGCATTATGTTTCTGGATGACGGTCGCAGTTACAGTGCTTCTCAGATCTTGAGTGGCACTGGAACTCTTAGGGGTAAGCGCGTCGCTTACTGAACAAAGTTGCTTAGTCGCGTTAGGTTGTATAAAATAGGTTTGTTTTTTATATTTATTTATGAAATTTATGTTTGACTTTTTTTTTCAGAACGTCAAACATGTATCGATAGAAGGTAACAAAAATTCTGTGCATATGTTGAATATCAGTGACCTGAAAGATTTTAGCTTCAGTAGTGTAAGTATCGTATAAAATATAATTTGTTTAGTAGTGTAGAGCTGCTTGTTATTGAGTTCGCCCAGGGCAAGTACTGCCAACATATCTATTTCTGTCTATGAGTAGTTATGTGAACGTGGGATTACAAATCATAGGCGTAAAATTTCACAAAAACAATTGAATATCATGGTGGTCAAACATTGTGACATTCAATAAATTTAAAATTAACAATTATTAAAGCAACATCTCTTGTTAGCTGCTGGTAGCTGTAAAGTTACGTGGCTGAGTGAAGAAAAACTTTCATAGATTTCTCACAGATGGCGCTACGGCAAAAAGTCATTAAAAACCAAAAACAACGATCTGCAACAAGCACGTACAAAAATTCGTAAGGTCCGCTAGTTTGTTTAGCGGCTTAGTTGGCATAGCGTCAGACACGGTTTGTTGGAAGACGTTGGTTCGAAACTATTCACATCCAAAAAGGAAACAGCCGGTAAAAGATTGCATTAAGGGATGTAATGATCCTCTTCGGGTATAACACAAATAAGTTATAACCTATGGAACGACTATAACAAAATTTATTTATATTGTTGGCTACTGTCTTTCCTCGACTTCACTTATACGATCTTTTTGTCCAGTATTATTATGTTGTTATACGTTTCAGGAACAGGAAGATCCTCTGAACTGCTGCAACATGGACAACTTTATCGACCCCGCCTGGAGATCGGAATGTGGCTTCGAACTTAAATATTCAAACGACGAAAGACTGATTATTGTTAATAGAACTCTTGTACCACCCAGCACTACTCCAGCTCCACCTACTAAACTTAGAGTTAATGATATTAAAGTGTTACCTCTGTCAGTAAGTAGTTTTTCATACTATCATAATTAGATTAATTTTATTATACTTACTATCAAACATACATTTTTTTGTTAGGCCGTACAGTCTCAATGTAGGTGCAATATACATTGAGGTCAATGAATACATAATATTTTTTTACATGACATTTATTTCATTAGACAATAAGTTAAAATATGCAAGTAAGGTACAATAAAATCTTAACTACTAGAAATTAAAGCTAAGATTAAATTATACGAACAAAATTGGGTCCCCGCGGCAAGGTGCCCAAGATTTTTGTAGCGTTCCCCCTTTGTTAATGCGTTGGGCAAGGGTTTCCCATACAATCTATTAATTTTTTCGGATATGTAGAGATGAATTATTTCTTGTACCATAAATGTAATATGTTTACGTGACATACATAGTTACACATTAAGTTACTGTACAACGCTGATTTCGACGCTGATACTGGGGCATAAGAATCATTTTCCATCACTCTAAGCAAAGCTGAAATTTTTATAAAGAATTTGCCAAATAGCCGCGGGGACGTTTACAGTAGGATAAAATTTTCAGGTGGGCGATTTTGATGCTATTTTTTGCACATAATAAGTAGCTGTTACTTCAAAGAGTGTTTTTCAAAAACGTAGTAGAATTATGTCAAGAAACGAACCAATTAACTAATAATAATAATTGTAAAACTCCAATAAGTTTGGAATACTTTTATTCTTTGGATACCTCACACGTAAGTTGTTGTAAGTCAAAATACCACTTTTTGCTTTTTAACTTAAATATATTATCCTTTTTTTTATGTATGTTTTGGGTTCCATGTTCGCAGGGAAATAACGTTAAGTGATTTCTTTACTTTATATATGGTACGAACAATATACATAAAAAGGATGTATTTAAGATTAAAATATGTCTGAGGTATCGGTTAAAACATTGATTAAAGATAATTGTTACATAACAGGTTTGTGTTAAGGCTGTTATCCCGGGAAACTTGGTATAGAAAATTTCGAAAGTCTCGGCATTTTTTTTGGATTTTCGAGACTAGAGCCTGATGTTTTCAGTCTTGGGAATACCCATAGAATACTGGAGTTTTTGAGACATCCAGTCACTTAATTAAATAGTATTGAGAAATCTACTAAATCTGAAACTCATTCATCATCATCATTCATCAGTATTTTTTTTATTCCGATTGCATGTACGTGGCAACAATGTAGAGTGAGCTTAGTATAATCTGTGGAGATTGAAGTGCGATAGTAATAAAACCAGGTCCTCTCTGTCTGAAACCAATGGTTCTGAAACAAAACTTAACGCCCTTTTGTTTGTTTCTTACATGTCCACTATAAAACTGAGAGAAATGACTCATAAATATTTTTTTATTTGATAATACTATACATTACTAAAAAATACATAACAGTTAGCGATTACAATATTAGATTTAAAGCAAATGGCACAACATGCCTCATTACAAACTGTTTAACAAATAATAGGAATGACAAAAAAAAATCAAAAATAAAGATAAGAAAAACACAAAAAAAAAATCATATAACGAATAATAATATGTGCTGTTACGGAATCCGTCATCCACTCAGCATATTGTCGTCACACTGAAGGTGCTACAACGCTGTTTTATAGTACCTAGATCTGGTAATAGAAATTAACATAAAGTATTATTTCTCTTCTAGTGTGAAAAAGAAATCTGCATCTTCCGTCGATTAGACATTGTATCCGAATCAGGCGCTGTCAATAGAGATGCATTTATGAAACTTTTGGACAATATAACTAAGAACCAACCAGAGTGGGACAAAGCTAAAGCTCGGGTGCTCACAAAGTGTTTGCACAAACCTGTGAGGAGCTATACTTACGATTGTAAAATTAATAAGGTTTTAGCTTGTACGTTTGATGTTCTTTCTGAGGTAAGCATAATACGATTAATAGTTGTTAGTATCATTGACTTACAAATAAATGGACAACGGGTCTAATAAAAAAACCACGAAAAAAATGTCCCAAGTCAACCTATTTAAACGTAGTGACATGTAAAGGAATATGAAAAAGCTAAAACGTTGAATTTAAATTGTAATCATCGCAGTACTGTCTAATTTTGCTTGCTTTGCTGTCAGAAGAAACAAACGAAGACTAAAGCGTGAATGACGCTCTGTATACCATTTTAACGCCCTATAAGTTCGGACACTTTTTAGCGCGGACCCGACGTCCATATAATTGTAAGTCAATGGTTAGTATAGTCTAACGCTTATCAATGTGGATGGGGTGGTAATGAGGAGTATACGAAACCAGACAAACGCTACTCAAAGAATTTATGAAACAAGTTCCACAATTTACGGAAGGAAGAAAACAACCGCCACGATATAATGACAAAACATGTTATAAAAAAGCTGGCGAAAACTATATAATTTTGTTAGTAACATTTTGGGTAATTCATTATAAAAAAATAGAGATATTCCATGCAGTCTGATGACTATGTGTGTGTAGATTACAACCCTGGTTCGTACTTAAAATATGGGTTTGATATTATAGGTCCAGTTTTTGATAATAATAATGATAATAACGCACACTCTCAACGTAACGCGCAAACTCATGAGAGAACTAAATGTAGGTCATACAAATATTTCTTCCGGCCCGGGAATGAACCTGGGACCTCTGCGTGGCAGTTCGGCATGGTAACCGTTTGGCCACGAAGGCAGTTAAAGTTGATGTTATTCACATGATGAAAAGTGAGTATCTCTGCCTAAACACCGCAGAAGTGTTGCCAATCGTAGAATACATGATCTCCTATGTTTGAGCTGGCACTCCTGTCGAAAGGCATATTCGAGACTGAAAAATCTGGAATATAGCAATAATGCCTGGTAGTAGAAACAGTATTGAAGTATAGCTTTTAGTTATTACAGTACGAATATTAATCTTTATGGAGACGTGTAACGTGTGACTTTATTTACGTTCTTGTCTGCTGTTTTCAGAACTGCCCTAATGCTACCAAGGATGACCCATGCAAGTAAGTCTAGCTTTAAGACTTTAAGAAATTAAGAACGTCATGTTATTTTATTCTTCAATAAATGAATGAATGCCTTTACTACTCATTAAGAAGTTAAAGGTTTCTTATCACTCTTTTTTTCCCTATATTTTTAACCAGTTACATGCTATGAACGAGTTGATTGGCACGCGGTAGTAGACTCGTTTAAGAAATTAAAAACAGCTTACATTTTTATTAAATGTTAGAATGTTTTAAGACCATAATATTCAATTATTTTTGGGAAATTACTCCTAAAAAGTTAAAAAGCTAAATAGTCGTCGAAAACCAAATACATAGCACATAGAAATTCGTGAGGTCCGTTGGTTCGTTCCGTAGGCTAGTTTGCATAGCGTCTTGCACGGTTTGCTAGGAGACATTTCGAATTGAGTCCGGCCGGACTAATTTTTTTCTAAGTGTTCGATCTTTGTATTCATAATTATAAAAATATCTTTTTTTAGTTTAATACACTAAGCAAATTGTCCTCAAAATTACCAAATTCATTAAACACTCAATAATGAATAGGAAATTACAGGAATTGCTCTACAAATTTTGCTATAACCGGATATCGAAGCGATAAAAAGGAATTTACTTTTCAGACACATTTCCAGAAATCTTTCAGCGATATCTCATGATAATATGACCTGCCAGATTAGTTCATCAAAATATGGACCCGTAAGTATATTATATAAAAATTTGGTAACCTCAAAATATTTTTGCTTAAAATTGCTCTAGAATCGCTTTAGCGTAAATCAGTGGATAATTATTGCCCGATTTAGGGTTAACCCAAAATCTATGAATGAATGAATGAATGTTCACTTTTTGTACAAAGCGATGTAATAGCTGATATAGGTTTTTTATTTGTCAGTTATTGAATAACCCGGAACTAAGGCCAAATCTGCAAAGTTACAACTTTTCAGGAGAGGTTAAAATATTTTACGAGAGAAATTGACGTTAGTCGATGACTTTTTTATGCCTAAATATGACAGTTAAAAAAAGTCACATTATACGATTGACTTACAAATAATTGGACGACGTGTCTAATACAAAACCCACGAAAAAAATGTCCCAAGTCAACCTATTTAAACGTAGTGACATGTAAAGGAATATGAAAAAGCTAAAACGTTGAATTTAAATTGTAATGTCATCGCAGTACTGTCTAATTTTGCTTGTTTCGCTGTCAGTCGAACAAATGAAGACTAAATCGTGAATGACGCTCTGTATACGATTCTAACGTCCTATAAGTTCGGATACTTTTTAGCGCGGACCCGACGTCCATATAATTGTAAGTCAATGCATTATACGTAATCTGTTTCATTTGGTGTGACGTTTTAAGTAATTAATAGATTCTGGCGTTACTTTGCGGAAGTCCATGTTAATAAAAGTGGAAATAATTCAATTTGATACTCCTCGAACCCCGTGACGGTTGAATCGTGCAAAATAGCTGCGCTTATGTCATTGACTTACAATTATATGGACGTCGGGTCCGCCCTAAAAAGTGTCCGAACTTATAGGGCGTTAAAATCGTATGCAGAGCGTCATTCACGCTTTAGTCTTCGTTTGTTCGACTGACAGCGAAGCTAGCAAAATTAGACAGCTGCGATGACATTACAATTTAAATTCAACGTTTTAGCTTTTTCATATTCCTTTACATGTCACTACGTTTAAATAGGTTGACTTGGGACATTTTTTTCGTGGTTTTTGTATTAGATCCGTCGTCCATTTATTTGTAAGTGGCTTATGTTGAATATTTTTCTCATGCAGTTAATTTTATCAGCATAAAATTAATAACACAAACGCAACTACAGTCACAAATACCACCACCAAAAAATGTACCCGACACGTGTTTCGCGTCTCCACAAGTCATCCTCAGGGGCTGGTGATTGTTCGACGCTCGACCAAAGAATGAGCTCGTTCAGAACGGTTGGTATATTTATACCCCGCTATCTCAGTGTTACTATTGTTGAAACTCTAACATACCCGTAATAGAGGTGATTAAGCAATATTCAATAGTTAATTTATTATAAATACAACCCCTGCTGTTATACCTAATTATTTCCATTTGTTCTAAAACACCCAGACATAGTTCTTTTTTGAAAAAAATGTAAGATTTCATAAGAATTGGAATCCGGTAAAATATGATTTGTTTCTAATAAATGTTTAGCGAAATTGGACCTGTCTGGGAGCTTATGCCTAAACGAAGAAACATGCTCTTTATATTTAGTTATAAATTTACGCCCTGTTTGACTTATATATACACTGTTAAGTAGTATTTTCCAGAATATACATGTCTATTCTGGAAAATGAATGAAAGATGAGATGGAAGATGAGCATATTTTGAATTATATTGTGCAGAGGATGAGATACAGCAGATCTTGACGCGTGATTAATTGATGCTTTAGGTATTATACCAAGGGTATTTGTAGATGTAAAACTTATTTAAAGATAAGAACCTGTTTTAGAACGGCATACTGACTTTTGTTGGAACTGTATCGATATAACAATTTACTTGACAAAACTTTGTTATGCCACGATATTGCGTTACAAAGTTTTGATTAACTGAGAACAGCTAGGTTTCTTTCATGCCAGCGCCTTAAAAAAACTAAAAGAACTTACCATGTAACATATCGCACTGCTAATACTATAGTGTATTAACTCAAATTGTGAATTTATTCGGTATGGTTGAAAAACGATTCGTGAAAGATGATTATAATTTATGTATAGGTTAAAATTGATTAGACACCTGAACAGTTTCCTATTTGACAAATAGAAGTATATTTAAAAATAAGTGAAAAATAATTTCATATTTTTGAGTAAGGACTGTTTGTCCTGAACTAGCTCACAAAACGTTTGTCTCATTCTAGGTTAAGTAGATATATTTTAATGGTTTCTTACAATATTCTAATGACAGCTTTATTGACATGTAGAGAAACAAATTTTACGTTCAGAAATGGTATAATCTTGAATTTAAAATTTTTTGAGTTATAACACTACTGTAATAGTAGCGCGGTATGTCCTTTTTTAACACTGTTCTACAATTTATTTGATCTGAAAACTTTCAGAAAAATCGTCGTCTGTTGTGTGAACTTCCAAGTTTTGTGAATTACACGATTCTAAAAGAATGCGGTGTAAATACATTCTACCGAACCGAGATGGAACCAATAGTGCCAAAATACAGAAGTCTAAATCGCGGTTGGTGTTCTTCGTGTGTTACGGTAAGTGACAAACAGCTTTTAATGGTGGTTTCTTTTTTAATCGACTTCAAAAAAGGAGGAGGTTCTCAATTCGAATGTATGTTTTTTTTGTATGTATGTAACGCGATAACTCCAGCTTTTGAGAATCGATTTTGATGATTCTTTTTTTTGTTGGAAAGAGGGTACCTCAGGAATGATCTCATTTAAATTTGAGGAAAATATTCCACCTCTAAGGGTGGCAAACTAGGGGATGAATGACTTTTGAGGTCGGTTTTTTAGTATTCTGTACTGTTTTTTTTATGATGTCAAGTGACCGGACGAGCAAGTCGTGAATCTGGTGGTAATCGACACGCCTGTCCGTAACAGTTGCATTGCCACTCAAAGCTTTAAAAGTCGATACAAAATGGCGTTGGTTGATTCCGCATAGGACGAAAGTGTTGAATTAAATACTTTGGAAAAGATATATAGTAAAATTGAAAATTTATACTGAGTAGCTTACAAACATGATTCCCAGAAATTTTCACGATACAATAAGAACACAAACGTACTTCGAAATTTTACAAATAAACCACTGCATTGATTAGGTACTTTACATATACCAACATCTAGTATATAACCAGAAATAGAGACGAAATAAGGACCTTATATTCCTGGTAACACATTAGCGATACAGGTCTTATAATTATCAACTTTCGTTTGCACTGACGTATAGACAGGCCAACTACTGACCAGTGTGTACGTCTTCGTATATTCCAAAAAATATTCTGTATTTATTGTAATAAAGATAGTATCTGTAATAATGCCGTGCTGTTCTATTCGGTGGCGTGGGAAAAACAGCAAAACATCTAATTACAAAACAAACGGAATCACATTTCGTCGGTAATTAATATTATATATGTAATTTTGCAATTTTCGTCCATTATAGCAAAGCCCAAGTTAACTGGTTAATTTGAAGTGAAACAGTTGACGACACCCGTCAATTGTTTCGAACTCGGGCTAGCCAATCGGAGCGCAGTTGTCACGGTAATGATATGGCAGAATAGTTTTCAAACAAATTAAATGACATTTTTTCTCTATTTCTGGTTACATACTCGATGTATACCAATGATGTTTTTTATATCAACTGACCTTAATAGAACACGTATAGTACCTATGAGATATGCATTTTTCAAATGGCCTATTCCACTAGACCCTACCAGGTATCCCCCCTGGTGGTTATAAGTAGATTTTTTTCCACTTTTTCCTACCATACCATCACTGGTTGGCATAAGTGGAATTTAATTTTCCCTTATCCTTAAAAGTTTCCCACCCACGCAAGGTTAGGAGTCACTACACTTACCGGACACGGAATCGCATTAAGCCGGTCAGAAAAAGCTTTATGTGCATGTTAAAAAAAGACGTTTCGCGTTTCGTTTTCGCCGGGACCGCTCTTATAGATAGATAACACGTTTATTCAGCACAAATACAAACAGAAACAAAACATTTACAATCACTTCACAGAGTATAACATAAAAGCATTTAGAATATTCATTATTAATTTTATACACATTAATATAAAACACATACTGCGAGAAAAACAAATACTATGAGAAAAACAAACAAATACTATAAGAACTGATAAAATTTTAATGTACATACCTACTACTACTACTACTGTTTGACTACAGTTTTTGCTGAAAAGGCCCTGACTCAGCATAAATACTGTAGACCGAGAGAAGTCAAACAGTGCTGGTTTTCTGCCAGTACCATATGGTGAGCGATCGCAGCCCATTAAGCCATACCTAACTCTAAATACTATACATTATATATATATCAAGCAAAAGTGTAAGATGTAAAACAAATAATGTAAATAGTGTAAGTAATGAAGGTAAGCAATATAAATAATAATGTAAGTTTACAAACATAATATTAAATTATAACAATAGCCACCAAATATGAACATATATAGGTACGGAAATATAGGTTTACAGATATCAAACGCATTGATTAGGGAAATATCTATGTAGCGAGACACATCTGCTCTGACAAAAGATGTTTTTTGTATTCACGCTTAAATCGTTTTTTGATTTTGATTGATGTCACGCAATGGAGGAGGAATATCATTCCAGCACTTGCTGGCGCGATACCTGAAACCGCCGTGAAAAGCACTCGTTCTGTGTTTTGGGATATTAATAACATTTTTAGAAACGAATCGGAACATATCCCTCCTAACACGTTGTGACCAATTAATTTTGTGGTATAGATAATCAGGTTTCCGGGTTTCAACTATATCAAACATTAGGCTGGCCAAATATAGCTTCTGACGGGCCTCCATTTTCAGAATGCCGAATTTATTTAGATAGGGCGTGATGGCTTATTACATGGACGCAAAGTTTTTTCTGACTGGTTTAATGCCATTCTAGGCCGATAAATATGGTGACTCCCTTTTTTTCAATTAGATTATCATAAAATGTTTTTACTGCTGATTTATATGTTCTCTTTATGTTTCAGTGCAAAGAATTGACGCATTCTACGAAATGTCTTCTCAATAAAATGGATGTTCTAAGCAAATATAACTTCATAGACTATTTTAAGATGAAGGATCAAATTCGTCGGTTTACGTCGAATAATGAAGACTGGTCCACATTCACCGATATATATCTCAGCAGATTTACATCTATGCTTTTGTATGAAGAATATTGCAGTTCGCCGAAGAAACTTTTAAATATTATTGACGTTATGCTATCTGTAAGTACGAGTATGTGTGTCATAAATATGTTTAGTTTTATGTGAGGTTAGGGTAGACATTGGATGTTGCACCAGAAGGGGACCGATCCCGCTCGGTGGTGGCGTACCTTCGCGGCTGCGGGCTATCGGAATGGGGGCTCCATTCGTCAGTAAGTTTGGCAGCCGTGAGGAGGACAACGGGGCCGTGTGGCCTGCTTCGTCATGAGGTGGGGGAGGGTAGGACGTACACATCCCAGGTGCTAGGAGGGTTCCGGTGCGCAAAGCCGTTCCCGAATCCCTCCCACCACATCACCCGTGAAGGTTGACTGGATGTCGAAAGCGGGGGATCGATTTCAGTAGCTCCTGATGGAAAATATCAGCACTCAGCTTAGCTCGATGCTTCTACTATCTTAAAACAACGCTTTTTAAAGCTTATAGTCAATCTCTTTACTCGAGCAGTCTGTGAGTTAGGTATACGAAACGAGCTATTAACGCCCTGCGCGTGCAATATAATAATGCATTTAGAATGCTGATAGGACTGCCAACCTGGTGTAGTGCATCGGGTATGTTTGCGGTGGTTCACACGGATAGCTTCCAGGCCATCAAGCGCAAAAAGATTGTCTCGCTGATGAGTAACGAGAGGCTCAGTACTAACAGCATTCTAAATGCTACAGCGGGAAGATATAATTGTCCTATCCTGAAACATTGGATAGTGCAAGTTAAGGGCGTAGTCCAGTTTAAAATATAATTAAGTTGCACTGATTATTACTAACCTTGATATAAGTTCTTTTACTAACATGCTATGGATATTTTATGGTCCGAAATAAAAAATTATTATTATCATAAGATTGGCTAAAGGTTGAGGAAGAGATACAACCTAGAACTCTATATTTTTATGCGGTTATCTTTAATGTAATTAAGGATACCAACGTATGGTGGTCGTGGCGTGCCTCACCCGACTACGACATTGAGCGGAGGCACCTAAGACGGTAAGAGAACCTGTAGTTTCCCAATTTGCACAGAAGCAAGGCACTGAGGGAGTTACAGTAGATACAATTCCCACATAACTTTCCTAATCTTCCTTAAAATATCTGGTATCTTTGGAAGATTGAGAGCTTTAACAAAAATCATAATTTAAGTTAAAATAAACGGCTAAAAAAACTATTATTCGTGCCTGCAATAATTTAAGTGTTATTAGGATATATATATTTATAACGCTGCGTTAATGGTCGGTTGAATTTGTGTACGCGATACGCACTACACAAATTTAACTTAATTCATAGTATTGTATCTGATGAACAGAAAAATTAAATAATTATTATTCAATTAAATTATTAGTGGAAATTCGTAAACGGCATTTGAATATTCATATTATATAACTGTACCACTAATTAGACCGTGAATTTGTCTACGTATATATATGTATATGTCTAAAACGTAAAAAAAAAGAGTAAACCTCCGTAATATGAAGCAATTTTATATGGGATTTTTTTTAAACCCCAAATTAGTCATTGTTAAAACAAATACCTAATTCTGGTTCTATGATATTTAAAAGTTCGTACAAAAGTGTTACTCCCATTAAAAACTGTAACATATGGGGAAAAAATCTTGTTACATTTCGGGTTATTAAAATTAACTATAGTCAAAATCTAACTTTATCTATCCGAAACACGTTGGAATAGGCAAAGTATAGGTACCTTTCTAAATTTCTAATAATACATAACCTGGAATGTTTAAAAAAAATCATATTTTTACTTATACCTTTTCCCATATACTCTAGTATTGCAACGTAAATACTTCAAAATATAGAAAAAAAAACAATACTATAACTTCAATTACAATAAATTCTATATAATCTGCTCGTTCCGATTTATGATGATTAATTACGGTATAATTATTTTTTTCAGACTTGCCCCTTATCACGTAGAAAAGACACACAGACATGCAACAAAATATTCGAAGACATAATCAAAACTCCCCGTCGAACAATAAAAAAACACAAAGAAATGTTGGGCCATTTCGAACCACGAATGGAGTACCCGTTACCAGCGTACCATTCATCCCGCCTGGACTGGCAACACGATCGACCAGCATTTACTGTTAAAAAGCAAGTTCATAAGAATCCCTTACACGATTTTGGTATTTTAAATTCGAAAAACGCACCTCCTGTAACAATTATCGATGTTAAACCGCGTGAGGCCAATGATTATGATAATAGAAAGCCTTCAGTTATTTTACCAGTTTATTTAAGATCAGACAAAATTCATGGAAGTCTGAGTAAGTGGCCCAATGATGGCATTTTGAGGAGCGCCGATCCCTATGGTTTGCATAAGCAGATTCTTGCAGCCCAAAATAAAACTGACATTACTAATTCAACAAACTCATAAAGTAGTCGTTTTAATATAAGTATCTAATAAATCGTGAAATATACAATGTTTTTAAACTTTCATTTAGTTTATTTATTTATTTATATTAAGAATTGATTAACGTAGGTACTTTAATGTTGCTGCAAATGTAATTGTGAACATGTGTTTTTAAAGCCTTTTGTGCCTGTTGTTACCGGGCGAGTGAAAGAATTATAATATTAATGTGTGACACCTTTAACGCGTCATTTGCACGTATATTGGCGGCTCCACACGCTTGCCATTTACCGATAGCCCCAAATGTCTACGAACGCTTGGCAAATTAGGTGAGACAAACTTCAGCACCCTCACGCCTGCAAACGCGCAGCTGTGCTGCAGAGAAGATAGAATAGCGGACGTCGAATTTGTGTCTCCTATTACGGCTTGACCTATTTTTATTACAAAAAGAAGCAAGATGAAAGGAATTGTGCGTCTGCTACTTTTTGTCTTTATGGTACTTCCTTATGCTTCGAATTCCAAATGCAAGGTTTTGCTTGGTAGCACTCCAGAAATAATAAATTACTCTCATTTGACCAGTCATCTATTTTCCAAATTTATAACCACGGAAAGCTTCAGGCTCCTAGATTATAATAGTTTTTTTAAAATTCTTTCCGCTAAGGAAAAGGCAAAGGTTTAAAACTTAAAAAAAAAGGTTTAAAAATGTATGAAGACAGTACAGCGTCATTTTAAATATTATACGCCATATCCATCAACCCAACGTAGCAGAAAAGAAACATTTGTCGACACTTCTCAACCAATACTAACTAGCACAAATGTGTGGATACATGGTAAGCGCTTGCCGCAAGCTTCCTTTGATTTATGCGCAAAATCGGACATTTGAACGGGTCGGCGACAAACACATGCAAGCTCGCATAAGCCAATACAAAAGTTAGGTATGCGTGTGGAGCCGGCATAAAGTATGCCGCGTGCAATGGTTTCAATTGGTCGTCTCTGGTAATGAGCCAGCCAATTGCTACAGCCAGTTGGCAACACGTGTAAATAAAGGTTATTTATATATGTTTTTATCTTAGATCAAATACATTAAGACATTAACTCCAGAGATATTTATTTATGTTTATATGTTAGATTCTTTTTGCTGATCTAAGAGATTAGACTTTAGGAACCGTTTGATACATGTAACTCATTTTTTGATAATTTTGTGGATTGGATCGTTTTTGCTTGACTACTATTACTAGTTATGAAATATCATCGAGTATATAACCAGAAATAGAGACGAAATAAGGGCCATAAATTCCTGGTAACACATTAGCGATACAGCTCTTATAAATATCAACTCTCGTTTGCACTGAAACATAGGCAGGCCAACTACTGACCTGTGTCGGAGTGTACGGAGACGTACCCGTATATTCCAAAAAATACTTTGTTTTTTTTTTGCAAAAAGATATATATCTCTAACAATGCCGTTCTATTCGGTGGTGTGGGAAAAACAGCAAAACATCTAATTACAAAACAAACGGAATAACATTTCATCGGTAATTAAATATTAAATATGTAATTTTGCAATTTCGACCATAATAGCAAAGTTCAAGTTAACTGGTCGCTTTGAAGTGAAACAGTTGACGACACCCGTCAATTGTTTCGAACTCTAGCGTCTAGCCAATCGGAGCGCAGTTGTCACAGCAATGATATGGCAGAATAGTTTTCAAACAAATTAAATGACATTTCGTCTCTATTTCTGGTTATATACTCGATGTGAAAAATAAAACAACAGTTTCGAAGCATATCAAAAATATTATAATAATAATATTATTATGTACTGTCACAGTAACTATTGTACTTATTACAATAATAGTATAAATATAACCTTACTTATAAGTAATTTGTTTTGCTTTGTTTGCATTGTCACCAATTTTCTGTCAGTCTTATTTTTGAAAATTTCCGATTACAAATGCAAATGTTATTGTAGTAGTTGCATTTTGAAATACCCAAATAAATAAATTCAATTTAAATGCCATACTTAAACCACTCATTATATTTTTCGTATATATACTAACATCCAACACAAAAATACACAAAAAACGTAATCATGCCTTTATGCACATAATTAGAATACTTAGTCTTAATATTTAAGAAAGTATAATATTTTCAATAAATTATAATAAAGCAAGATGGGCACATGAGTTTAACTCAAAAAAAACTTACAAGTTAAATGTAACAACAATGAATACAAATAAAAACTTATTCTATGTAGAATTTTGAAATAAAAGGCACCCAATTAAATTTTCGTATTACGTACTTACTATGCTTATATAATTATAGGATACTTCTAAATTAATTTAAGTAAAATAAAAGAAATCAAAGCGTTCAGTAAATGGCAAGCAACTATACAAGATATTGTTTATTCGAGTCTAAATCATAAAGAACACTTTACACTGTTTACTGAAGTTTATAGAAATAAAGGATTACATTATTTACATAAAACACAACTCTCATTTCATCACATATAAATAAAAATACTTGATACTATAACAAGTTACAAACGAGAAGTATTTCAGAATGCATACGTTATGAATAGCAAAATATTATTTATCAGAGAAATCATAAATCACAATACAAAAGCAACACTTATACAAACAATAGCCTCTACATACTCTAAGGCATGTTCAAACTGATCGTGTCAAAGTTTCGTATTGATCTGTTATCGCCGTTTAAGCTGTGGGATCCAGCATTGATCCTTGTAAGAATCTCTTGTTGTAAGGATTTTAGCGTCCTTACAGCGGATATGTCGTTTGGCGGGGCCAATAATAAGGCTCTTCTAGCGTGGGGCAGAGCTTCAGATGGCTTGTTGAGGTTAAGAATTGCTCGAGCCATGGCATATGCGCATTCGAAGGCATTCGGACGCAGTACTGAAGCACGAGCTGCGAGATCGAGCGCTTCCGACGGTTCCTGTAATAAACAAGTATACTAAAGTTATTATACTTCCTGTTAAATGCACTACTCAATTTAAATGAATAACTGTAACATGATTGAGGCATGCAAAAACCGAGTGATTTTAGAAACCGGTTTTTTCGGATATTTTTTATTGTCACTCAAATAATTCTTTAAAAGTGCCAGAAAACTGAACTAAGGACTAAGTCGCTAAAACGGCGACACTGTCCGGGAAGGAAAAAATCAAGCCACAAATTTTTTTAAAGTTGCTATTGCTATACTGCTCGCGCAGGCACATCTCGCTCACTTTTCGCTAAACAAAGGTTACCTGCTCTTGTGTATAAATAGTTAGCGTTTATTTATCATTATGAATCATAATACGATGGTATTATGAGTTACAAATTTACGTTTTAATAGTTTTAAGACAAAGTTGCAAACCCGAATTTTCCTTAGCTGAAAACCGGGCTCCAAAATGGACAGTTAATCGGTTTTTTCGGTTAACCGAGTAACCGGTTTGCATGCCCTAAACATGATACATCTACATACATGATAGTTCGTCAAGTTTACCAAAGGTTGCGAACCTTTTTACTCGACATGTAGGTTTCATCGCGATATTTTACTTTACCACCAGAGATTGCTACAAAAATTTAAAAAATGTACGTAACTTAAAGTCATCGGTACAAGCCAAAGGGATTCGAACCGTCGATCTTTCAATTGAAAAAGAATTATTCTTCTACTGAGCTGCTACGCTTACCACAATTTTCAAATATTTACTAATATATTGCTCACCTCACAAAACATGAGGAAGCATATCGAAATATCCGTTAAATTCAACGTGTTGGGACTTACATTCAACTTCCTCTTGCACCGTGACAAGTTCAGCAATAAATTGGTCTTCAATTGTACAAAAGCAGACACGTGCTCATGAGGTACCGGCTGAGTACTCGGGGTAGTCACGCCTTCATCGCTGATGAGAGGGTTGATCTTCTTAAGTGCATAACTGTAGCGATGTGCGGCTTCTGATGGCCTGTTCTTACGGTAGAGCATATTCCCGTCTTCAAGGAGCTTGTTGAGTAGTATCAGCCTGGAACGAATGGTAAAGTAGTTAATACACGTTTTATTCTAACATTTTTTCCGCTCAATGAAAAGCAACAAGCAGGAATCTACTAAAAACAGGGAATTAAATACGATTTTGAGGTCCAAATTCAATTGGTTTACAAGTCAGGCGATTAAGTTGCCCTATTATACTAATAGAATCAAGACGAGTACTGATATTTCTGTTACTTCTCCGTAGAATAAAAATGTACGAAAATATAATCCATAATGTACAAACAAGAAAGCGAGAGAAATGGGAAAAGTTATTTATTACCTTTGTCAGGATTAACATGGATTGATGAAAGGGGTATCTACTTACATAAATTCTGGTTTGCCTGATGCCATGACCCATGTAGTTGGTCCTAATTTCGCACCTTTTCTCAAGAAACAATTGACTACCTGTAATAATAATCCAGTCTTTATTAAGAAGCCTGTGTATATTGCCATTGTTTGACTTAACAGTATAAGTTTTAAATATACTTACGGGAACATTTCGTTGTCCGATAGCTCTGTCTAGAGGTCTAAGGCCGCTGTGGTCCACTCTTTCCAAAGATGCACCTCTTTCAAGGAGAATTTCCACCAAGTCTGCCGGTCCGCCACATGCTAGTCCTAAAGGAGTTCTTCCACTTCCATCGGGTTGATCTAAAATTAGCACCGTACGAATTGTTGAACTAAAAGACACATAGATTCTGATAGATAAATTGAAACAAACCACAGAAAGCGAAAGTTACCAATAGTAGCTCCTTTATCCAGTAGCGATATCACAGTCTGTATTCTTGTTCGTAGTGCAGCCCAACCTAAAGCTGTTATTCCGTCTGAATCAATTGCATCAGGGTCAGCACCTGTAATAGTAAAGTTTACTTTTAAAGCCCATTAATAAAAATCTTTCGTTTGATTTGAATGTAACATGAATAAACTGATTTTGTACCTATCTGAAAAAATAATACCAACCATGAGCCAGCAATATCTCGATAACATCAGTATGACCTTCAGCTGCAGCTAAGATCAGGGGATTTTTCCCTCCAGAACCCATAACATCAGCCCCAGAATCCAAAAGTCGCAGTACAAGAGCTGTTCTACCATTCTTTGCGGCCAAAGCTAGGGGAGACATTTGTCTGGCATTGAGAGAGTAGGGGGTAGCTCCTCGAATGAGAAGCGCATCAGCGATTGCAGCGTTTCCAGTGGAACACGCTGCTGTTAATGCTGTTTCGCCGGTCACTGGACAGATTCCATCCGGCTGAAAAGGATAAACAAATACATAACGTAAGAAACTTTAGTAAGAGTACTAGTAAATATCTCTACTAGATTGGAAATGAATAACGTCAACTACAGAGATTTACAATATTAAAGAAGTATCCTGATTATCGCAAATGCATTGCTGGCTGAGGAAAAATTGATAGGCCAGTGGCATCTACACAGATAGGTTCAGTATAAAGAACCGCCAGTAAAATCATCATCGTATGTTTTTTAGGACGTTTCTATGGTTATAAATTCATTAGCATTACTTACAATTAGTTCAGCTGTATCTAATAGGTATTCCACAATATCTAAGTGACCATTTTGTGCTGCTGCTATCAGCGCATGTCTTGACCCTGGCACAAGTTGTTCAATACTGCCTTCGTCGATGTCTATTGAATTTCTGTCATCTCTACCAGTCTGACATCCTAGCAAATAAATAACTGTGTCACGATGGCCGTTCTTAGCGGCATGTACCAAAGGCGTTTGTTCAGCTGTGTCGGTGTGACTCAAAGACGATCCTGAAAAAATAAGTTACGATCAGTCCGATATAATAAGATACTGGGAGTCTTGAATTATATATTTTTTAAATTTTCTAACCTGCTGCTATAAGTCTTCTTGCAACATCAGTGTGTCCTCTTTGACAGGCCAGGGATAACGCCGAACATCCTTGAGAATTGGTCATTTCCAAATCTGCTCCAAATTCGATCAGTAGTCCAACCATTGCCAAAATACCTTGGTATGAATACATACAGAGTAGTGGAGCATTTCCAAGGCATTCGGTTATTTGATTGGGGGATCCACCCGCAAGTAACATCAGTCTTGACACTTTTACATTAGGCGTGTAAATATTTCTTAGATTTGCAATAGAACCACCTACGCTAGCTGAGCTCGAAGCAACCATCATTGCTTGAAGATCTCTTGGACAAAGTCCTAATTGCGCTGGTCCCATGTTTCTGTACATGTGAGCTTTCAAAATGTGATGGCCTAGTTCCATTGTCTTTTCAGAATCCAACGGCGCTTGTACCCTTGATAATCTGAATGCAATGCCGCAGTGACCGGCCCTCAAATCGCAAAGGAATTTTGAACTTTCATTGTCATCTCGTCTTATCAGCCATTCCCTGAACGATGGATGGAAGAACATGTAGGTGTTATCGATTCTCTTCACCAGAAAGTCGGTCAGGCTTTCGAATCTGTGACAGAACTCATCCCAGGGTAAGAAAGTGTCCACCAGAAGGGAGTTTACCGAGTAGTATATTTCTACCAAAGTCAGTGGGTATAAAGCTGCCAAGCAAACGCTTAAAATGTGAGTTACTTTCTCAAAGGATTGGACTGTAGGGAATCGTAAATTAAATTGAAGCAGGAATATTTGGGCCAAAGATATCGGGACCACTTTATAATTTGTGGATTTCACAACTATGTGACTCCGTTCGAGAAGGTCCAATATTAATTTTAGGAACAAAAATGACCCTTGACTCAAATGGAGAACGTATTGCGCAAATTTCATAACTGAGTTGTGAGCTCCTTCTGACTTTCCTGTTGAACACTTGATGTTTGTCTCAATGATTGGTGCTGCTTGCAGTCTCGTACTGAAATATTCTAGTAAGTCTTTATGAACATTGTCTGAATCATCCAAACTCAACCTCGTATAAGGAAGCTGTTTCGCGATTTCTAAGAACTGTGTTCTCACTGTTGCCACAACTTTCAACCATACAGGCATTTCAGCCACGTGTCTTGCTAAGAAAGACGCAATAGTGTATCCGTGATCTGGTCTGTGGTACTCGGCTTCACAAAGACCATCTACCAGAATTATGCTGTTAGAAGGATCTATGCTACCGTTTCTCCTCAAGATAATCAAAGGCTCAATAATTCCCCTCATGAAAGCTAGATCAGAATCTGCAATGCATTCCTTCAGAGACAAACAAGCTAGTAAATGCGGTTCGCTAAGTAGATATTCTCTGTAAGCTTGGAGACGTGGTGCCTGGCAAAGTTGCGCTGCCAGGGAATGGACGAACTCTCCAACCAGACACGTACTGTTGTTATCGGCCTGAAATGTTCAAAGAATCTTATTAATATTAGCATAAACTTTTAGTACTAGTACCTTTAGTACATTGTCATTTTTATTGATTAACAAAATCTAAACACGTAATTAAAGAATTTTTACCTGACAGAAATGATAAGCAACGACATTAGATGCTAGCTGTGTCAGCATTCCAGCAGTGATTTCTTCAGGTAGCACTTCTCGAATGTCACATTGTTCTCTGAGTTCTTCGTATTCATAATTTCGTTTTCGCCCAAAGCAGGAGTATTCAACAAGCTGCAGAATAAATGCTGTTTTACCAGTTCCTGGGCTTCCGGTTATTAAAATACCTGAAACAGAAAATGCTTTTCTGTACACCATCTTGATTTTTTCGAAAGTTTTAATTCAATATAAAAATGTGGTACTAACCTGAAGAGCTGGATTCCAAAGCTTTATCCATATCTCTCATTAGCCAATGTCTTCCGGAAAACCATGTTTGATTGTCCGTCGATGGAACTTCGAAGAAAAGGGGTCGTAGTGTTAATTGTGGCGATGGATGTACTGTGAAAGTTAAAATTAACTATTATTATCGAGTAATTAGGTTTTCACGAGTGGGTTTTGGATTTTTTTCAGATTTAAAATGGCGTGTATCATTTTGAATAAACCAACGTTTCGGGCTCGTTGTAGGTACCAGGGTCACAGCTGACTATTGTGAGTCCAAACCGGATAAGTGATGCTATTATCAATATACTTTTATGAATACAATAGATTTTCGCTTACCTTTTTTGATTTCGGTTGAAGTCGAAGATTGCTTGCTGTTAACTCTAGCAGAACGTCTGGCAGCAGTTTTCCTGTTTTTGAAAAACCCGCTGGACATTCGAGTTAACTCTTCTGATCTCCCATTTTGGAGAGCTAAAATGTAAATGATAAAATCTTATATTAATATACTGCTGCTCGAGAGACTGTGGCTGGGTTCAGAATTTAAATTGTTAATTTTAATAGTTTTCATTAGCACTGAAATGTTTTGCATGGATCTACATGTTCTCGATTGTGTATTGCTGTTGGAAACCTTTAGATTCCATATTCTACATTATTATTCTGCGGCAAACGACTCATTGCTGTAGGCGCAAAAGACACCGCCTCATTAATGAGTGAGCCACTTTTAAGGTCTTCCAAGTCTAAGAACTCACTGTTAACAGTATGTCGTCTACTACCAGGGCTCGAAGAGGAACAGTTGCTGACTGCAGACAGAGACATTGAAGCAAGAGAGCCAAGAGAGTCCCGTCCCAGGGGAGTCGCTGCTTCCACTTCTGAAGAGCCAGTGAGGGTTGAGACCTGAAAAGATAAAAAAACTATTTTTAAAAATCTAAAATTGAACTTTGAAATAATCAAAGCACTATGTAGAAAAATTGACACAAATTGACGGTTATTTTTTTTTTAATAAAACGGGAATAAGAGGCGGCTCAATCATTAATAAAATATACTGACAGTTGAAGAAATATTGTTTAGCGGGTTCTATTTTTACCAACTTGGTAGAGATAAAACATTTCGGGATCGTTTTATTAATGACGAAAACATATTTACTCACGGGGCTAGTATTATGCGAAGCCAAAGTGTGTGCGTCCAGAGAAGCAAGAGACGTGCAGCTATCCCTAGCTTTGTTTCGAGCACCGCGCCGCTCGCCGAGTAAAAGTCCCAGTCGCATGTGCAGGTCATTTTGCCTGCGTGACTCGTAACCTTGCTTGATGTGACCGCCTTCATCATCTGAAAAATTTTCAATAATGTTTGGTTAAGTTTAGTGATTAAATACATTTAGTTTTCAAGATGAAGTGGAATCTTCATTTTTTGCTCATCGCTTATTTTATCTCGAAGTATCTTTATTTCGAATCGAATTTAACGGAGATTTCACTACATCTTAGTGATAGTAAAAGAAACTGGCGAGATTATTACTAAATCACGACAAAAATCAGGCTAGATGTTGTATGTGCAAAGAAATCAAATGCATTCAACAATTCAGTGCTACATGCTTAGCCTAGATTTCATAAAAAAACAAACCAGCATAGCTGTAAAATGTCGCCATGCATTTACGTGCTACATCGTGTTTATTATATATTTACGACACGTAATAAGCAAAAATGCCGAATCATCGCTGCTGTTTTTGACGTTTGTTGTTGATTATTTCGGGTGCTACGGTTTCTACTTAATTACAATGGGTATAATTTTTCAGGTCCCGTCAAGTTCTTAATCAGTCTATTGATGGCGATTAAGGAGTCTAAAAAAGCCGTTATTGTTTGTAACGACTACTATAATAACTATAATAAAGAATATGCTTCGTGATTATAAACATAAATTATTAACTTATATTATAGTGTAAATTAATCATTTGTGTTTTTATCAGAATACATTATAAATTGTGAAAAAATATGGATGCTACACCTTCAGAAGCTGCACAAGTTGCATACCTTTCGAGTGATCGCTTGTTTTACTAATAAAAACGACATTGCGCAGGAATCACACACTCATTTTAAAGATCAATAGATGCTGAATGTTAACTGTTGCAAATTGGTCAATGTCTACTAATCTAATACCATAAATAACATGAAACATAAAAAAATGCGGTAATTCCATTGACTTACAAATAAATTGTAAGTCAATGGGTAATTCGGTATTTTTGCTCCGAAGTGTATGTCTATGGTTGATTGCGTGTATATCGAAAGCTTTCTAGAATAGCGGCCAGTTTTAAAAGCACTTGTTCCATCAGGAAGATAATTTTAAAAATCTGATTCGTATCTGGTGTGCAAAGTCGACTACTTACCGGCTCATTGACGTCACGTGATTATTTCAATCAATGGAAAATGAATCATATTCACAAACAAATTTTGCACATATTTAAGACAACTGTGTAAGAAATCGGAGAAAAATACAAGTATTTTAATTTGGGACACTTCTTGAAAAGCAGTGACATTACATATACAATGCAAAATACAACAGAAAAGTTGCCAACAATGTACTCCATACAAAAAGAAATACACACATGGTAACCACATAAGAAGTAAAAACGAAAACTTAATTTCCACATACATGTAATATTTTCTAAGACAATGCTAACTCAGTATACAAACCAATAAAATAAAAGTTGCATTGCTAGGAACGTGTTTGTACTCGAATACACAAAAATAATCCTTCGCTTCATGAATTTGCATCTCGAATGCATTGGCATTCGAGATCCTACATACATTGCCCTAAATTGGTGGGGCAATTGAAATCTAGGCTGCGTTCACGGGGTGCGGGGTACAAATCAGTCAGCCAATGACTACGGCCAGTGCAACCTGGCCGAAAGGGTCACGATAATACGTAAGTGGGTAAACATTTATTAAATCGGTTTTATCGCGTTTATCCCCTTTTGCAATATTTGTGTAATGCAACTCAAAAGTATCATAGTGTAAACAATCTACACAGTTAAGAATAAAGGTAGAATCCCGCATTTGGACGAAAATATCACAATTCAATCTGACATGACAGATTCGTGAGACCACGTCTCTATTGTGTGTTAAACGTGTTTTGAAGAAACATCAGAAACTGTATTACATTATCTATATGAAACTTTGATGGAAAATATTCAATGAAAATTCTCATATTAGCAACTTTTGTTTGGGTAAATTTGTCTTGTTTTGGTTTCTCACGGTATAAGATCAAGATTAGTTAGTATTTTCTTCTAATTAAGGTTGTGTTAAGTAAGAGTCGTGCTTTTTGATGCTACTTATACCTTGTATAAAAATTGATTTGGTGTGTACAACACATCGAGTATATAACCAAAAATAGAGACGAAATGTCATTTAATTTGTTTGAAAACTATTCTGCCAAATCATTCCGGTGACAACTGCGCTTCGATGCTTTTTCGGGCTGCCAGCCCGAGTTTGAAACAATTGACGGGTGTCATCAATTGTTTCACTTCCAATCGTCCAGTTTAACTTGAGCTTTGCTGTAATGGACGAAAATTGAAAAATACATATTTAATATTTAATTACCGATGAAATGTGATTCCGGTTGTTTTGTAATTAGATGTTTTGCTGTTTTTTCCACACCACCGAATGGAACAGCCCTCTTAATTGCAGATATTATCTTTATTACAATAAAAACAGAATGTTTTTGGAATATGCGGAGACGTACACACAGGTCAGTTGTTGCCGCTGTACTATTTGAGCTTTCTAATTTGTGATTTCAATGCAAACGAGAGTTGATATTTAAAAGTAATATAAGGCCCATTTGACTGATGAGTTGCCGGGGATGGATGGTCCTTATTTCGTCTCTATTTCTGGTTATATACTCGACAACATAATCTCTTCTAATATAATCAAAGATTATTTATTTATTAGTTTCTTTGTTATCTGTATCTTCTGTAAGTTCTATTTTGTTTGTTGTAAATGTTGAACACTACATTACACACACTTATCACTTTACGTATGTATCAAATCATTATTTAAGTATTCATATATATAAGAATACACCCCACAAGGACACAACATAGTATATTACAGAAATATTTATGTAATTTAATTTGTCCGGTCCGTAACGGAAAAAAATAAGTTGGCGTAGGGTATCGGATAAAGACACATGGCCCTTGATGTTTATGCAGTATATATATATATATATATATGCTTATTTCCTTCCGACATCCTATATAATCAGCCATCACGTAACGACATTCGATCTGCAACGTGTTGTTGTCCAGGTCTTACAGTGGTTTGCGGTGTAAATAGATCTCTGATGCACCTGCGGCGCAGGGCTGTGTGGGAACAGCACGGTTGAATTCCGCGATTTTAATACGATACTGGAGGCTTGGAGATTAGCGAGCGCACAAGCAGAGCGAGGAGCGATATTAATATTACTAATAAAACACCAACAGTTTTTTTAGTTTAGTCATTGGTCTCCAATTTTTGACTGATCTTAAATATGTTTTGTTTTTTTATAGACGGTTTCTTAGGATACCAAAGGGAAGCGGTACGTCACCTTTGCCATGAGTTTATTATGACAATCGATTCTAGTGAAACGAGTCCACTATTTACAATGTAAATATGACTTTTCATGAACTCGGCTAAGTGACAAAATAATTTTTAGCTCTATTTTTAACCGACTTAAAAAAAGTCTCAATTCGACTGTATGTTTTTTTATTATGTATGTTACGCGATAACTCCGGTATTTGTGAACCAATTTTCATGATTCTTTTTTTGTTGGAAAGGGGTTACCCACATAGTGGTCCCATTTAATTCTGAAGAAAATCATCCGCCTTTAAGGATGGCTGTTCACGCATGAAGATTCATTTTTCTAAATAGCGCCTAAATTTTTAAACAATTATTTTAATGGTTGATTTTGCTATTCTCCAATTCAAGGCGTTTTTCTCTCTTAATATACTTTGAGTAGTGAGAACCGATTTTTATCTCATGTGTCAAGTTCCGTACAGTGGCGAATTAGGGGATGAATCCGGGTTTGCGCACTTTCCGGTAACCGATTTCTATAAAACTTGACAAATAGATGTAATTCCACTACTTTTGAAGTCGGTTTTTCTAGTACTCTGTACTGAGATTATTGTTATGTAAATCAGATATTTGACCATTTGTCACTTAGCCCCGTTTTAGTTAGTGGACGGCAGATTTCCGACTCAATATTGACTTAAAAAAGCCATGATAGCTTAATAGTTTGACCTACCGTCTCTTAAGCAGAGACGGTAGGTTCGAGTTCGACCTCTGAGTTTTTCGGAATGTATGTGAGAAATCCAACTTGAAATTTACAACCAGATTATCTATACCATAAAATTAATTGGTCACAACGTGTAAAGGGGAACAAGTTCCGATTAGTTTCTAAAAATGTTATTAACATCCCAAAACGCAGGTCGCAGTGCAAAAAGCAGCCATTCTGACTGCTTTTCGCGGTGGTTTCAGGTATCGAGCCAGTAAGTGCTGGAATGATATTCCTCCTCCATTGCGTGATATCAATAAAAAAAAGGATTTAAGCGTGAATGCAAAAAAACATCTTTCGTCTGAGCAGATATGTCTCGCTACATAGATATTTAAACATAGGGTTGATACCTGTAAATCTGAATTTCCGTATATATATATATTTTCATATTTGGTGGCTATTATTATAATTTAATATTATGCTTGTAAACTTACATTATTATTTATATTGCTTTTCTACATTACTTACACTATTTACATTATTTGCTTTACATTTTACACTTTTACTTGATATATATAGTATTTAGAGTAAGATATATTTGCGTGTGATGCACTTTGGTGGCGTGGCTTAATGGGCTGCTATCGCTCACCTACATATATGGTACTGGCAGAAAACCAGCACTGTTTGTCTTCTCTCGGTCTACAGTATTTATGCTAAGTCAGGGCACAAACTGTAGTCATAAGTACATTAAAATTTTATTCAGTTGTTATAGTATTTGTTTGTTTTTCTCACAGTATTTGTTTTTATCGCAGTGTGTGTTTTATATAAATGTGTATAAAATTAGTAATGAATGTTCTATGTGCTTTTATGTTGTACTCTGTGAAGAGATTGTAAATGTTTTGTTTCTGTTTGTATTGATGCTGAATTTTAAGTGAACTATTAATCTACCCACGTTCAGTATTTAAGAACTTATCAATGAAAACATGTTTTTTATTTTTCCTTAATGTTACCTTGTTGTGGTTATCATTTTGTTCTCCGGGGATAGCGTGTCGTGTTTATCTATCTATCTATCAATGGACTTTTCGGTGAAGGAAAACATTGTGTTGAATCGTGCACGTCGAAGAAGCTTCACAACCCTCGGAAAAACGCGTGAAGTCCCTAACCCACATTGTGCCAACGTAGCGATAGTGTTCTAAATTTAATTTTATGTCATGATATGTCAAAAGTCCTACGTGCTATTGATTATACTAGCATTCTGATTGCTTCTGATCGCGAGATCAAATGCTACAATGAAATTTACCATAATATTCTCAAAAAATAACAGTCCACTTCATGGCTCTCCATGACAATTGGACAAACTGTCTATTGTTCGCAGATTCTCCTCAATTTTGTGTTTATGTCCGCAGAAAAAACGAAATGATATGTGTGAAGTTTTAAGAAAATAATAATGTACGTTACAACGCATTCGTACATAGTTGTCTGGGTGTATTTAATTGTGTGAGAAGTTGTTATCTGACGAAGTGCAGCGGAAGAATAGGTATTGTTACGACCGTGGACAATTTCATTAGACGTTAAAAGACTTTTGCCTTTCCAAATTTCACTTATTGCTTTTCTTTAATTTCTCTAGGACGTAGAACAAGAAACAACGAAAATATAAGACAACGTAATTTTAGTGTCTATGAAACGTTTGCTTTTGTAATTTATTGCTTTTTAAGAGTTAAATTTGATATTTTCAGAAACACAACATTTATTAAGCCCATTGACTTACAATTATATGGACGTCGGGTCCGCGCTAAAAAGTGTCCGAACTTATAGGGCGTTAAAATCGTATACGGAGCGTCATTCACGGTTTAGTCTTCGTTTGTTCGACTGACAGCGAAGCAAGTAAAATTAGACAGTACTGCGATGACATTACAATTTAAATTCAACGTTTTAGCTTTTTCATATTCCTTTACATGTCACTACCTTTAAATAGGTTGACTTGGGATATGTTTTTCTTGGTTTTTGTATTAGACCCGTCGTCCATTTATTTGTAAGTCAATGATTAAACCATTTATTTCCACAAAAGTTAACTGCATAATTAAGTCAGGCTCTAAAAATATACATATATTCGTGTTTGGGAGACAGTCTCAGTATTCACTGAGCGACAGAAGTTGCTTAGCACTGGTTTTCAGCCTGCCTCCAACCTTTGAGAATTTCGAACCTACATATTTCGCAAACTTCATCAACCACATAGTCCATTATATATTTTTTTATATGTCAAGTGACGGGACGAACAAGTCGTGCACCTGATGGTAAGCTACACGCTGTGTCCATAACAGTTGCTGTGTCACTCAGAGCTTCAAATCGCAAAGAGACATAAGTTGACAAGTCCCATGTGTCTGTAATTTCACCAGTACCCTTACCCTTCAAAACCGGAACACAGTAACGCTAACATTACTGCTTCGCGGCAGAAAAAGGCAAGGTGACAGTATTTCCCTGGACGAACTCTTTCACAAGGATTGCGCCTTCCCCTTTCCGTCATCGGGGGACTAGACGTTGGGGTTAGACGTTAGGTAGACGTTGGGGACTAGGGCTGGGGTTCCACCCCTATGTTGTAGATATTACCAAGATTCGCTTCCACATTTATTTGGCGAGCGGCTAGGGAGTGGAATTCCCTGTCTGCAGGCTTGTTTCCCAAACGCTATAACTTGGACCTTTTCAAGGCGAGAGTGAATAGGCATTATTTAGTTGTGCATGTCGACGATATAGCCATAACCGACCTCATCGTCACTTCCCATCAGGTCAGATAATAACATAATAATTATAACGCACACACTCAACATAGCCCCGCATTAGGGAATCCCTGTGTGGCGGGTGCCATGGACACACATAGACAACCACAAATTACACCCAAACTCACGAGAGAAATAAATGTCGGACATACAAATATTTCTGCCGGCCCGGGAAACGAACCTGGGACTTCTGCGTGGCAGTCCGGCATGGTAACCATTCGGCCACAGAGGCAGTTGAGATGGACGTCACATGCGCAATAAAAAAACATGCCCTCTTATTCTTGGCACTTTTAACCTGGCCTTTTTAAAGACATCCTCGATTTGATCAAGATAAATACGCCGAGGTATACTTCTCCCCACATTCGCTCAATAAAACTCTATTAATAGATTCTTAACAGCTTAAACAGTAACTTGAGCTGCGATACTGTATGTCATTAACATTGTAAATGTACCACAGACGATTGACGATCAAAAAGGCGTGGCGACTCTGATTCAGATCTAGCTTCTTCTTATGATTGTTAGAATTTTGCTGGAAGGGACAAGTGTTTAAGTAAAATCTATCATCGATATCGGGAAGTAAAACAGTCGTAAATCGGTTACCTACTTCTCCATTGAAAAGATCGACAGATCGAATCCCTGTATCGGCACAAACTTTAATTTCTAAATTACGTACTTTGGTGAATGTTTCGTTAGAGTCGATACTGCCTTCGCTTGAATTAATTTTTTTTCCGTACTAATGCGGTTCGTTCCACTTGGGTCGAGCAGTAGGGACACTGGCTTTATTTCAGAATTAATTTTTTTACAAACGAAATCAAAAAATCAAGTGCCTCCGTGGCCGAACGGTTACCATGCTGGACTGCCCGTTGAGGTCCTGGGTTCCATTCCCAGGCCGAGAGAAATATGTGTACGGCTTACATTTATTTCTCTCGTGATTTTGGGTGTAATTTGTGGTTGTCTATGTGTGGTCCATGGCACCCGCGATATAGGTTGTCACTAGTACGGGGCTAGAGAGTGTTGCGTTATTATTATTATTATTATATATATTTGAAAAATGTATATCGTATAGTACCTATACGTGTTCTACTTAGTTCAGTTGATACCAAAATAAATCATTGGTATATGTAAAATACTTATTGAACACAGCGGTTTACTTGTAAAATGTTGAGGTAAGTTTGTGTTTTTTTGTTCTATCTTGAAAATTTTAGGAATCGTGTTTTCACATCATATAGCAATCAGTGTAGTACAAGTATTTGGGAGCTTGGGTAAATGAAGCATGGGAATCTGATCAGGAAGTCAAGACCCGGATAGGAATTGCTCTAGCCTCTGTTAACAACATGAGGAAAGTTCTGTGCTGTCGTAAACTGTAATTAAAGCGTGTCAGGTTACTATTATATTACATCTGGCCTATCGTCATGTAAGGCTGCGAAACGTGGACCTTAAAAGAAGACACTACAAGACGCCTGCAGGCATTTGAGATGTGGTGCTACCGTTGCATGTTGCGCATTAGTTGGACACAGAGGGCCATGAACGAAACCGTGCTTCAGCGTGTTCATATGTTCCAGAAAATGATGACATCTATCAAAAGGCGCAAAATACAGTATCTTGTTCACGTGATCCTGAATAATAGATACATGCTGCTACAGCTAATAATGATGAGCAAAGTGCAGGGAAAGAGACGCGCTGGGCGAAGAAAGAAATCGTGGCTGCGAAACATCCGGGAGTGGACCGGCAGTGCCTCAGTCGAACAGCTGTTTCGGTTGGCTGCTGATAGAAACTGATACAGCAAGCTGACGGCCAACCTTCAGCACTGAAGAGGCACTCCAAGAAGAAGAAGTATATCCTCAATTTTATAATTTATTTTTTTCAATGTGACTGATTCAACACTTTGACTGTTATGTGAAATCAACCAAAACCATTAAAGGTTGTATAGACTCTTAATACTCTTAATGATGAAGGAAAACATCGTGTTGAAACCTGCATGTCAAAGATGGTTCACAAACTGAGAAGTCCCCAAGTCACATTTTGTGTGTATTGCGGACTATGGTCTTAACCTTCTCCTTATAGGGAAATTCGTGTCCAGCAGTGGAAAGTAAAAGGGTAGACGACGATGATGATCGTTTTCAAAACTTTAGCTCACAAGACAAAACAATTAATTAAAACAACTCACAATACAATACTTTTTAGAACAATATAGAACGGTGTATAAAGGTATAAAGATTGCCCAAGTTCCACAATAATAAGTAGATACTTATGTCGTATATGAATACTTACAATATCATATTTTGTAGAAATCCATTCACATGTGAAAATGATGACATCACGTTGACATTGTCAAATACGTGACTATTGTGGTTCTATGAAAAAATATGAGTAATTTGAACTAATTATGACGCTTTACGCGTTAATTGGTGTAGGCAGGATGACTTTATTAAACCAAATTAGATGCATGAATTTTTGGCACTTTGACACACAGACTTGAATTTAAACAGTTTTGTTGACACTAAAAAAATGTTAACAATAAAAACATTTTAGCATACTTATGGTTGTCTAAACCTTCCTTATAGGAGATCAGTGACCAGATTATCGTAATGCGATCGTCCTTGTCCTATAAATCTCAGTAAAACGTGATAATATGTGTTATAAATGTTCGGAATTTAACACGAGAGATAATAAAAGTGTTCATTGCTTAGAGGATATTTTGTAAACAATAAAAACGGCTTACAATTCAGGTTTTAATAGCATTTGGGTTTTTTGTAAAAGAGTTTGTCCAGGGAAGTACTTCCACCTTATTTATTCTGTCGCCAAGTAATAATGTGAGCATTACATCATATCTCATCAACTTTATATCTCAGGGCGATTTAAGCTCTGAGTAGTACTGCAACTGCTATGGACAGGCGTGTCGTATACCACCAGGCGCAAGATTTGCCCGTTTCGTCATTTGGTATCGTATATATAAAAGATAAATTAGTCATAAGAATCATGCTATTAACAAAATTTAGGCACTCACCATATCGAAAGAAATGAATGAACAAAAGTTTTATAGCGTGGTGTATCTAGTTTCTGTAGAGCATTGATCAGGGTTACATAGTCCGGGTAGTATAAAAAACACTCTCTCCCACGCTCCAGGGCAGGTTTTGTGATGACATTGCACTCGTGGGTAGTACCCAGCCTATGAATGTCTCTTCTACTCATGTAAATGTGTTATATGTATTCTGGCGGTAGCAAAAGCGGAGTTTGTGTTATTTTTAACTAAGAAGATAATACTCGTACAACGCTTCCAAAATAAAATTATGAGACAATTGTAGGTGCTCCTTGGTATATATGAAACGAGAATCTGCATCGCGATTTGAATGTCGAGCCCGTAGATAAAGTGTTGAAAAAGTACGCCGAAGCTCACGAACATAGACTTCATCATCACATAGAAGCTAGACAGCTACTAGACTATACAAATATAGTGCGTAGAACTAAACCTTTTGAATTAGCGTAGTTAAGTTATAGTGAATAAAATAAATATTAGTGCCAGTGTTAATAAGACTATCAACACATGAAAGAAGTGTATTCCCCTGAATTAATATTAAAAGAGATTTTTTCAATGGACAATTTCTTTACATAAGTTACTTACATATTAGGAAATTATGTTAAATTAAAATTGCTTATTAGTCTTGTAAAATGGCTAGATTGTAATTAGCCATAAGGTTTTGTTTTGCTAAAAATCCACTTTGCTTTGGTAAGTACATATAAAGTAGAGACCTGTAAAAGGCCCGAAAAGTTGGTTCGTTTAATAAAACAACAATATATGTGGTTTAGATCAGAAAAAATAGTTGCATCCTGACATCCCTAGTCAGCTGTTGGTAGCTGTAAAGATACCTAGTTGAATGCAGAAATAGTTTTCTCACAGAGGCACTACGGCAAAACGTCGTTAAAAAACAAAAAAGCAATGTGCCTGTAACAAGCACACAGAAAAATGCATAAGGTCTGTTGGTTCGTTCCATAGCTTAGTCGACATAGCGTCTGGTACGGTTTACTAGAATCCAGCCGGATCGACGGAATTTTTCCTAAGTGTTCAATCTTTGTATTAATAATTATAACAAACTAGTGGAGTATATTTCACAAAAAATAATTGAAATGATATTAAATGTGGTCAATAGTTTCATTTCCTATAGTAACAATCACGAAAACTTCAGAACTTGATATATGTCAAGTATGTGGAGGTATATATACACAACCACTTAACTCTACAGTGGATTAAAGGACACAGCGGCTCACGTGGCAATGACGCAGCAGATCAACTAGCCAGAAAAAGGTCGGAGACGGACGCTGTAGGACCAGAATCCATAGTATCCCTCCCCTACTAATGGTCCAGAACAACTATACACAAAGGTACAAAATTTTCTCATAATAATACATGAACTACCCTCACGGTTTGTAGACAGGCGACGGAAGCACTCCCAACGCTCAACGCCAGTCTATCTCGAAAAGTAATTAAACTCAAAAGGCAAGAGCTTCGCATTCTAACTGCCACCCTAACAAGTGATGGTCCATACAATAAATACCTTTGCAATTTAGGTATCACAGACAGCCCTCTATGCACATCCTACTACAGTGCTTCGGCGTGGCCAACTACAGGGCGAAGTACCTTGGAGTGCCGAGGTCGCTCCCCGAAGTCTTCAGCAAACCGAGGAGGTTGCTGAGATTCCTGGAGAAGCTTGGGTGGCACGAGTAGGACCCTGCACCCATCACACGCAAAATAGGCGCCTTGACGTCGAGTTGCGGACACCAGCCCGTTACACAAAGTACCAAGTACCAATTAGGTATTTCTTTATTACAATATAAATACAAAATAGATTTTTGTTAGATAGACCCTTAATGCAAATTTATTCCTCATGTAATACACGCAATTTTAAGCAATTTATTCTTTATTATCATTTTTTTTATGATTTCCGAACATGAACTATACTCCTAAACACTGTTAGGAACCTACACAGTAATACAACTTATAACAGCGCCTTCTAACCGGACCTTCTAATGACATATAAATAAATCCTGCACAAAGGTACCATTACTGATGACGCATCGTGTACGTTACGAAATGTCAACGATTGTTACCAAATTGTCAATCATTGTTACTAGATTGTTACAGAAATGTGAAGCATTGTCAAGGCCGCTGACATGTATGAGGGGTCATTATGTTGAACAAGTGCACGTGAGATAGAATAACGAGTGTATTTTGTTTGAAATTTTCGATTGTAGTGTAGTTCGATTGTTTCGATACAAAAATATGTCTTTTTTATAACATCAAGTGACGGGACGAACAAGTCGTGCTCCTGATGGTAAGTTACACGCCTATCCATAACCGTTACACTGCCACTCAGAGGTTCAAAATGCAAAGATCTGAGGGGACTACCACTGCGCCTGTCACCCTAAGACCTAAGTTGACAAGTCCCATGTTCCTGTAATTCCACCAGTACCCTCACCCTCCAAAACCGAAACACAGTAATGCCTTAGGAATCACATTCCTACTTGGCGGCAGAAATAGATAACGTGGCAGTACTACCCTGGACGAACTACAAAGAGCTCTACTGCTACTAAAGAATATGTCATGTGTAATCATAGGATTCAAGATTACAAGTATTATGGTCTACTGACTTTTGCAGGTGGCATTTTGGGAGGGAATTCCGATTGCACAGAATTGGTGGCGCAACTAGTGCGCCTGTACGTCCCCCCGCTAAATAAATTCGTCTGCTGGCAGTGCCGGCGGGCGGTGCGAACTGTGTCCCACAGTAAATCGCCGATTGTATCTGGAGGTCTGGGGAACCAAAACAAAAGACGCACGATGCGAATGAAGCTTCATACTTCACATTGAATTTGGTCGAGTATTATTTATTTGACAGTAATTGCTTCGGATAGATATCCGATGAAGAGTACAGGCCTTGCACCAGATCGTGATGTTTTTGCGAGCGGTTGCTGTGTGTGATGAATGTAGGTTTTGTGAGCGGATGGATGAACGTCGGTCGTCTGTGAATTATTAATACAAATTGTCTATTTATGAATTTCACAGTGCCCTGGTATTTTGCTATAATGTTGAGTAATTTTATGACATAAATAAATAAACAAAGGCATTGGTGAGCGGTTCATGTAATAATGAACCTTATCTCTTAACATTGTCTCAAAGCAGAGTAACATAATGCTGTGCCCCAATGCTTCTCAGTCGAACGGAAGTGATTATTAGGCGCTAAGTATCAACTTACATGGTCAAGTTCATTTTAAGTCACGGTTAAGTTATGCTTATTGTTAGTGACGTGACTTTTATGTTTAGGTTTAACGCTTTAGTGGAGTTGACTCATTTTGTTTCAGTTGAGTTATTTTGTTTAGTAATATTGAATATATGAGTTGTGAAATAACTGTTAATGCATAATATGTTCGGGTGAGATATTTATGTAGTTCATTATACAAGAAAACAATGTACATTTAACTTTCAAATTATCTCACCAGATTCATGATCTCAAACCATGGAATTTTGTATACATTATTTGTCTTAATATTATTGAAGGAGGTGCTATTACTTCCTAGACGTGTTTGTAGAGCTTCTCCATTCCGTCCAGGGAAGTACTGCCACCTACCTATTTTTGCCGCCAAGCAGTAATGTCAGCATTACTGTGTTCCGGTCTTGAAATTACAGGCACATGGGACTTGTCTATTTATGTCTCAGGGTGACGAGTGCACTGGCAGTGCCCCTCAGCACTGCGATTTAAAGCTCAAAGTGGTACTGCAACTGTCATGGACTGGCGTGTCGCTTACCACCAGGCGCACGACTTGTTAGTCCCGTTGCTTGACGTCATAAAAAAGACGACGAAGTCGATAAGTCTCACGTATTTACCATGTATGCTTCTATAATATAAACTACACAGAATTTTCTTTGCGTTTGTTTGGTCTTTCTATCAATAATTCAATATGCAATTCATTAAAAGTAGAATTAAATTATATGAATAAAATTGCAAATTAAGTTATATGTATATACTTGTACGTGACGCGAAGAAGAGTCGTCCACTGTGCACTGTGATAACTTCCAATGTAATATTTTGAGACCTATGACTATGCAATAAATATTAGGGGTTAAAGTATGAAATTGCCGTTTTATTGCAATAGGTTCTTTGAATTTTCATAGAATCTTCATGGTTTGAGGTTTTCGAATGAAACTTTTTTCAAATGGTTTCTGTGATTTTTTTTTTTAAATTTGAAACATTTGAATATCGACTTTCAATTGTTTTTGTTATTCAATTTAGACAAGAAAGATGGATACTGCGAAAATTCGAGTGATTTTTGAATACGAGTTCCGACGCGGAACTAACGCGGCAGAAACAGCCCGCAATATCAATGCTGCGTTTGGAGAGGGGTCTACTAATGAACGCGCCGTGCGATTTTGGTTTAAACGCTGTCGTGATGGAAATTTCGACTTAAAGAACGAGACACGAGGAAGACCGCCCACACAGGTGAATAACGATGAATTAAGAGAGATAGTGGAAGCCGATCCTAGTCAAATTACCCAGGAATTAGCGGCATGGTTTAACGTTACCTTACCCACAATATTGACTCACTTGCGTCAAATCAATAAAATAAAAAAATACGAAAAATGGGTGCCTCATGATTTGACTGATCTGCAGAAAGAAACGCGTGTTGAAACTCGTGTTGCCTTGTTGAACCGGTACAGAAATGAAGGAATATTGGATCGAATTGTAACATGTGATGAAAAGTGGATTCTTTATGATAACTGGAAAAGAAAAATGCAATGGCTGACCCCAGGTCAAATGCCACAACAGTGTCCTAAAGCAAAACTTACCAATAAAAAGGTAATGGTAACTGTTTGGTGGTCTCAGCATGGTGTTATTCACTATAGTTTTCTCCGATCTGGTCAAGCAATAACGGCAGATGTCTATTGTGCCGAACTCCGAACCATGTTGACAAAACTAGCAGTAAAACAGCCCCGACTCATGAATCGATCTTCACCATTATTGCTCCACGACAACGCGAGACCTCACACAGCACGAGAAACCATTTTGACCCTTCAGGAACTGCAGTTAGAAACCATTCGTCATCCTCCGTATTCACCAGACCTTGCTCCAACGGACTACCATTTTTTTCGTGATTTGGACAATTATCTACGTGACAAGAAGTTTTCTTCCCAGGAGGCAGTACAAAATGCTTTCACACAGTTTGTGCAGTCTAGATCGTCGGAGTTCTATCGCAAAGGCATTAATAACCTTCCCATTAGATGGCAGCAATGTATAGATAATAATGGCAACTATTTTGATTAAATAAATTTGTTAAAAATTTAAAAAATAAACAATTTAGATTTTCAGTACAAATCGGCGATTTCATACTTTAACCCCTATTATATATTCCATTTAACAAACAATTATTCTAAGAAGTTTCCTTTACACGATATTTAGTGAAATCTTTAACACAAGCCATTTTCTTTACAAACTGCGAGACCTGACCTAACAAATTTGATTCACAAATCTAAAGCGACGTAGGCGCAAATCCTTAAGACAATACTTGTAGGCGGTGTCCCACTTCCGTTCTTATTTACCCTCCTACTGTATCAATATATGGATCGGAGTTTGGCCTTCAAACTCCTACTACAGATTTGACAATGTTAGGTATATTATTGTTTATTGTTATATGTGGGGAGAATGAACTTAGTGATCTATATTATTAAAATAATAACTATTTGTCGAGTCTACTGTTTTCGCGACTGTTACAAATTGAAAATCAAAGTATTTTGTCCGATGTAAGTCGTATATATTTGTTTATTCGAACAAACCAACGTTTCGAGCCCTTTACCGAACTCATAGTCATGGCTAACACAGTCACGGGATTGACTGATTTAGATCCAAAAAAATATGTTTCATTTCCTATGTGTAACAATCGCGAAAACCCAAGAACTAGATAAAAAGTATTGAGAATAAAAACAAAAATAAAAAACTCAACAAAATTAAACAATCTGTCATTTATACTATAACTTTATATAATAAATAATTATAGCTATATATAATTATAGCTACAATTATTTATTAAGCTATAATAAATAATTATAGCTTTATATAATAAATAATTATACTATAACTTTATATTATTAAAAAAAAATATATGTAGCAAAACATTCATTCAATAAAAACTTGAAAATCGTCTCTCTTAAAACAAAAGCAATACGATGATAAAAGTTAATAAAAAGAACATATTTTTTTATGATACCGCAATGACGGGACGAACTATCGTGCGCCTGGTGGTAAGCCCCTGTCCTTAACAATTGCAGTACTCCCTCAGAGCTTTAAATCACAAAAATCGGGGGTTTACTGCCATTGCGCACGGTCCTCTGAGACGTAAGTTGACAAGTTCCACGTGCGTGTAACGCTCATATTACTGCTTGGCGGTGGATATAGGTAAGGTGGCAATACATCCCTGGACGAACTCTTTCACAAGGAGCAGTAGCTACTAAAAGTATTTTACAGTTGCATACCTTTTGCACAACCCAATTTATATTTACTAATTCTAATATTACAGTTCAAAATTGTCACTGTAATTTTTAATGTACAAAAAACTTCATCATGCGCTGGATATAATCTTAAACTCCTACTTTTAACGAAAACACATAAAGATTAGTGTCTGTATGCAATATATACCTGGGTATATATACCAATATAAACATGAAGTAATCATTTACAAGCTTCTTTGATTGAAGCACTGTAAAGCAAATGAGAAACTGGTAAACATTTGCTCTGTCTATTGCAAAATTTTAAGTATATTTATGCCTTCAGACCTTAATATACGATTTTTAATAATAAGTCGTGAACGATGAGGTGTACAATTATAATTAAAACTCACTTAAAAATGAAAATACATGCCACAGTAGATTGATTGTTGAAAAAACGTTGTAAGACAAACTCTGAATAAGGCATTCCGCCTGCCTATTTCTCAAATTGAATACACAAATCGTAGCTGTATCGGGTGGTGTAAACGTAGTCGATAGGTTTCGAAATGAAAGATCGATCGGTGGCATAATGTAAAGGGAACTGTTGAATGAATTCATAAGAGGGATTACAAGATTGAGTTACATTTAACTAGGTCTGTTTTATGACTTGTTTTGTATACATTTTTACCTGATTACTCTGTAGCCAAAAGGAATTATATTTAATGTTAGCGAAGAAAGAATAAAAAACCAAACTCAAAAGTTCATGGATTACATCTGTTTGCCAGGTCTTATTGAAATCCGTTACCGGAAAGTGCGTGAAACGGTAACTTGCCACTCTTGTAGGTGGAATCTTTTCTTCAAAATTTAAATGAAATTAATACTGAGATACCCCCTTTCTAACTAAAAAATCGTCGAAATCAATTTACAAGTGCCGGAGAAAAAAAAACAAGTACGCGATAGTACATAGAAAAATAGTTTCATTTAAAATACCTCATAAGATCCATTGTAGTGACTGACTAGAAGTCTCTTTTAAAAAAAGGGTTTGCCGTGACCGCCACGCTTCTAGCAAGTCTTTTAAATTATTGTCAATATTTCGTATAAATATAATTAATTTGAAGCGAATGCTTGTTGTATTTAATTTAATTTACAATTTTGATAATAAAAACTAAATACTTCCGCGCCCAGAATACAATGGACTCTATAACGAATAAAACAGTGTTGAAATTTGCAGAGATGTGTACTATAATAAGACTATATATACCGATTTAAATCCGAAAAAACAGTTTCATTTCCAAACGCCCACTAACAATAATTATTTCAGTGAATAATTGTAATTGGCCTAATCGAAAATGGCTAAAAATATGTTAAGCTTAAAATTAAATTAAGGCTGTGGTTTCCCATATAAAATAAAATACACAATGTTAACGTAATGAGGCATACTGATGAAATTTCATTATAAAATGCTTTTAGTATAAATACAATAAAGTTCATAGAGATGTTATTGATCAGCACTGCATTAAGTTGGTACCAATGCATTTCAAATTCCTAATATCCAGTGAAAAGTTAATTTAAATTCCAATCCCAGTTTACATTAGAAAGCGACGTAATTTACATCTCAAAACCAACCCTACGATTTGATAGATCTTTATCTCATAGAATCTTTCGGGGCCGTATTCATTGGTAGTTTAATCTCGAAGATGAACAAGAGTTTTTGTTTGCCTAACACAGTGTAATTACCATTTTGAAATTTTTCTCTGCTGGATGCTTCTGAGAAAAGGATTTGACGACATTCCACCATGTTTGCCCTCCCTGTCATAACTTGCATTTTTGGTAACTTTCCAGATGTTAATTAAATTTTTATTGAATTGATATTCAATTATTTTTTGTGAAATTACTCCACTAGTTTGTTATAATTATTAATACAAAGATCGAACACAGAAAAAACACTCAGAAAAAATTCCTTCGATCCGGTCGGATTCGAACCGACGTCTTCTTGCATACCGTGCCAGACGCTATACCAACTAAGCCACGGAACGAATCAACGGACCTCACGAATTTTTCTATGTGCTTGCGTCGTGTCTTTGTACTTGGTCTTTCAATGACTTTTTAGTCGTAGCGCCATCTATGAGAAATCTATGACAGATTTATCACCCAGTTAGTACCTTTACAGCTACCAGTCCTGGCGAGAGATGTCGCCTTTCACTATATTAATTAAAATTTCCAGATGTTATTAACACAAAAATCGAACACTTAGAAAAAAATATTGAAAAAAAAAATTAAAAAATGGTTAGTCCGTTGGTTCGTTCCGTGGCTTAGGTGGCATAGGGTCTGGTACGGTTTGCTAGAAGACGTTAGTTCGAATTCAGCTGGATCGAAGGAGTTTTTATCGATCGAAGCGATTTAAAGCATTGAGTTCCACTGCAACTGTTATTGGTAGTTAAATGTTATCAAGTGATATCATGAAAAAGGAATAGAAGTATTTCGTCATCATTTAAGAGACCTACAGTTGGTACACGCTTGTGAGAATCTAAGATATAAAGTAGGTAAACATTTTTGTTATTAGATTTTAGTAGCCCTTTTTATACCTAAAGGATACATTTGCAAATCTTGATATAGTCAAAGACCAAGTTCAATATAACGGTAGTAAATGGATGAGTATTAAAAGAAAGATGCAAGCGCAGGAATCAAACGACAAGAAAAACAAAGAGAAATTTGATGATGCCGATGATGTAGATAAAAATGACACGGCCATAAACAATCTAGTTTCTGTATTAACGGGATCTTTCTACAAATTCTTCAAGATAATAAAAATCTTTGCATAGATTTTGAAATGGCATGAAGCCTACATTTGTATTGATAACAAACATTTTATTTTTAATCGTATCACTGGAACATTTCTAAAAACATGTGATAGTACCGTTGTTGTTGGTAATGATACAATACGTTTATTGTCAAATATAATAGAGCTCTACACCATACAATTTGTTATCACGAGAGACGATCACACGCGCCCACGAATCCATGTAATTTTTGTCACCGATTATCTCGATTTGAATCTGGAAGACATCAATGGACACGATACTGTACAGTCGATGACAATACCAGCTTACCAGTACGAGCGTATATTTATTTACATTTTTATAACCGTGATAAATATATCCGAATGCAAATTATTTTTAAAGATAACCATTTGCACGTACGTCTGTCGTGGCGAAATTGTATTTAACAACCTGTGTAGCGCATTGCATTTTATTTTAATTATAGAAAAGCAAAACTGAATGATTTCAAAGAAACACCGGTATAATATCTGTGGCTCTTGTGAAAAGAGGTACAAGTAAAAAAAGTCAACTTTACAAGGAAACGCGAAAAACACTTAACGCTTAATATCATATCTATCAAATCCTTGTAAAGTTGGGTTTTTTACTTGTCCCTTTCCACTAGAGTCACAGATATATCCTGTTCATCATCATTCATTTAGGTACGCGTGGACTCTAAAGGGAAGATTTAGACTATAGCGCACTACCCTGGCGCAATACGGCTTAGGAACTTCACTTGCTTTCAAAGGATTGTGAACCTTCTTCCACATTCACAGGTGTCATTACGATGTTTTCTTTCAACCGTTAGCGAAAAATACTGTTACTAAAACATTCACAAATGTAGTACATATAAATGCACCCTATTCAAAATGCTGGTGAAATTACAGGCACATAGGACTTGTCAACTTATGTCTCAGGTTGACGGGCGCACTGGCAGTGCTCGTTAGATGTTTGCGATTAAAAGCTCTGAGTGGCGCTGCAACTGTTATGGATAGACCAGACGCATGACTGGTTCGTCCCGTCACTTGGTATTATAAAAAAAAGAAAAGGAATATTGGCGTCAAGTCTCTATGAAAATGTTTACCATCGATTTATAGCGACTGTACACGATCAAATTGTTAATAGGATGTGAACATTAGAATTCCTCATTTGTAATTCAAAAACCCTTAAACATTGATTGTAGATTACTACCACGTGACTAATATGATTTTTTTTTCATCTGATATGGTTTTGTGATAAAGAATCAATATAAATAAATTAAAAAATATATATAAAAGTCGTTAATAACCACATACAAAGATTCGGCAACAAGCACATAGAAGAATCCGTGAGGTCAGCTGGTTCGTTCCGTGGCTTAGTTGTCATAGAGTTTGGCAAGGTGTGCTAGAAGACGTTGGTTCAAATCCGGCCAGATCAAAGGATTTTTTTCTAAATGTTCGATTTTTGTATTAATAATCTTATCAAACTAGTGGAGTAATTTCACAAAAAAATGATTGAATATCATGGTGGTTAAAAATCCTGACATTCAATAAAACACTTAAAAAATGTATTTTGAATATAAAACGTAATTGTAGACGGAATCTTTGACTGTCAATTGAAAATCTCACCTACTTAATAATATTAATATTTAGTACGTAAGCAGGTGTAAAATAATATCGTTATGTTGTTTATTTTTAGATAAATACGCAAATGCCAATACCTTGTATGTACAGTGACAAAATCACAATATAGCATAAAATAATGAAAATAAAGAAGAAAGTTTCTATCACAAACATTTAACGTAGTCGCAGCAAAGTGTCTAGCGCTAGATGCAACGAAGTAGAGTTGAATATAACAAAACTCCCTTGCTGCGTCTACGTCTTTTACGTGTGAAACGTGCTTTAGAAAATCAAACGCAAACCACACAGAATGCAGAAGGAACAAAATAACCGGTCCGAAGCTGTGCCTTTAACTGCCAGGGCTATACCGCCGTATGCAAATGCAAAAAGGTGCAAAAAACAAGGCATCCACTCGTCTGCTCTGCTCATTGGAATGTGGACCGAATACCGATGTGTTTATTTGGAAATCGATTTAAACTAATTTATTCAATATTCGGTAGCCGATTAATTTACTATGAAATTTCTAAGATTTTCGTGATATGAATTTAATGAGATTGATTTATGTTCGCGCGCGTAAAAGGAGTGGCGAATTTTTTACTTTATTACTATGAAGTTGAGATCAAAATATAGTCTATATAGATAATAAATTTGTATTGTGTGGCTTTAAATATGCAGATATCGGCATAAGTTTAAATTACTGTTTCTTATACGAAAACGAGGCTATAATAAAACTATAAATTATCAATCTTAATAAACTAATCAACTTGCAATTTATTAATTTATACGAAGTTATTTTTATTAAAATATTCAATGATTTTCTGAAAAGGTGTTTTGTTGCAATCGTTATAAAGTCCACATTCCATGTAAAAATAGAACGTAGTCCTGCCTGTTAACTGGTTGAGGCCCTGTGGGAGGGACGAGTGGGAGGTCCAGAGGGACCTGATCTTATTGAAGACCAGGCTCGGCCACGCTGCGCTCCTTGGACCCTCCTCTGGGAGTCCTGCAGGGTTGATGAAAATGACAATGAAACTATTCCACAGGATACCATCTTCATCATTGCACTAGGATTCTTTGAGGAAATTACATTTACTGACACTGTTTAGGTTACATAAACTACCATAAAGCTAATCCTTGAAGTAATTTTAAACAAACTAATTTTAGAAACAGTATAAGGGTCAAGTTTGACACATAACAACAGTAAGTCGATACAAATAGATATGATAATCGAATCCATTATGTTTAATATCGCGCTCGATGTAATTAACAAAGTGCTATTTGCAAACTGTAGCAAATAACTCAAACAATGTTATTCAAAGTAACAGATAGAAATGTTACGGCTCAAAGACAGTTTAATAATCAACCACAAAAGGGCAAGGGCCGAGGCGAATTGAAACTAATAGTTTATTAAGAAACAGCTGTGAATTAACGCACTGAATATTTCAATCCGGTCAGAAACCTAGCCGATGTAATTAATGGAAATAAAGTAACAGATTCCGAGATAATGTCCGCAGCCGGCATGTCTGCGCAGCCATTGCAAAAGTCTAGCCTATACTAATAAATGCACTAGACTGGTTCGCCACAGAACCTACGTACATCCGGCGTACAGGCGTGGGTGCTGAATGTTGCAACTGTCACTCACCATTATTTACGATCGACTCTTTCCAACTCGAAAACCTCATAAAAGAGCAGGAAAGTGAGGGCGAACAACGGTCTGCTTATGAATGAGACTCCGAAGAAGGCATCAATGGAGGTAAAGCTGCGTACGCTGTAGGCGACGCTTGCGCAATGATGCAAATGCGCTACCACGCGCGGGCCCACAGATATGCAAATTTCGTGATGGCGTGCGATTAAGCTACTTACCAGATAGTGGCACGTGGTTCTCGTGTGAACGACGGCTGGACCGCTGCCCGAAAGGACTTCGAAGAGATTTTGGGCTAGGGAAAAATCTTCTTCTCGTGTGTGGTGGCGTTGGACAGCTTTGGGCCAATGTGGCGGGCTTCGGTGGCTTGGGAAGGCGCATTGGAGACTGCCAGTCCTGGTCTTGCTGAGGAGACGGCGTGTAGCGCTCCATCACTGGTCGCCGTCCCTGACTGTTTCTGGCGCATATGGGGCACGCTTCGTTCCTGAACATGCAGGAGTAACAGCGTTCATGTCCACATGTGTCTATCAGCTTCCTCTTCTTGCCTTTGTCAAAGGGCATGTTACAACTCGGACAAGTTGTTCCCCCTGACTCGCTCTCCAGTAGTTGTCGTAACGCGGCGAGGTCTGCAACAAGAATGAGGAATGTTAATTCTGTTTTGATTGGCTCGGACACATTGTTGATATATGAGTTATGCATGCGGACCGAGAGTTGTCGTCGCACCGTGCATGGAAATCGATTTGCGTTCTAACGATCCTTGAAGTTATTCTCGCGAGGATAATGATATAATTCGACTCCTAAGCGGGAACCGGACAGTTAGAACTCATTACATGTGTACCTACGCGGTGATGGAATTTAAATGGCCTGATTATTATTGTACGACGTAAAATGATAGTCTTTTGCTTCAATGTCATAGTTAATTGGCGATCAAAGATAGCGTTTCTAGATTAAACGTTTCATTTCCGATACATTTAAGCTTTAAAGGGTTTATTTATAATCTTCATCTTTAAGACTTGCTTCTGAGAGAGTCTTTCGCGTCGCTTAAATCAACACTTTTAAATTAAGCGAGCGGTAAATCAGGCCACTGCAAACGAAGTAATTAAACCCTTACGATAAGATGACACTTACGATATGAAGGAGAAAGTTATCTTATCAAGAGTTGTGCGTTGAGAGAACACGCTGCTCTTTTCGACAAATGACATTACAGTTGGATACTGATGAACAATAATATAGCTCTTCCCTCCGGACCCCGTGCAGTACGGTTGTGTTTTCGAGTAAC
>NW_020653850.1:3736412-3751838 GCF_003589595.1 Hyposmocoma kahamanoa
CTATGAATGTAAAGACTGAACTTCTGAATAAAATATTTTTGATTTTTTGATTTTTTGAATATATCAACTAACATGATCATAATTTTGCGAAAATAGCACTTAAACATTTTATCATTGTTTTTGATAGTTTGTTCTAAAATTTATTTGTAAAGTGAAAACTTTTACTGTAGTTACCTTAGGAATGATGAATTGTTGTGATTTATTACTTAATTTCCCAAGAACAATCCATTTTACAAGTAAATTTTAGAACATAGTATCAAAATAACGAAAAAATCTTTAGGTACCATTTTTGCAAAACTATGATCATGTTGATTGACACGTTATTGCTGTATAAATAAGCATCCAATTTCGATTGAACGTGGTGTGCACCAGGGGACTAGATTTCTTTTATCTCGTCTATCGGTTGGTCTTTCACAAAATTAGTTATTACATCGAATTATGTGCCAAAAATTTTTCGTTTTAATTAGCAATGTCGTTATTACAGTTTGCGTCACGTACGGAGCAAGTCTGGTGGGCCGCTTTCGAATTGTAACCTTTGCGAAAATAACCAATACCCACTTCGTGTAGGTTCTCCATGCATCTTACTGCTGATGATGTCATATTAATTCTGATTGCATGTAAATACAGTTATGCGTGATAATTGAAGTAACATAATGCAATTCGCTTTTCCAGAATTAACGTAATTGTTAGTCAGTCCAATTGTTTTCGACAATATGCACTAATTCAATCCAATTATCGTGATATTGTCCCATGATTTTCACAGAATGGGTTAGGTATCTGAGCATTGAAATTAGTTCTCTGAATTTCAACACTGTTTTATTAGTTGTAGAGTTCATTGTGGTTTGGATGTGGATTTACTTAGATGTTATTATTAAATTGTAAATTAAATTATGTGCAACAAGCTTTCGTTTTAGATTAAGTTTATATACGATATATATACGAAATACTGTCCAATAATTTAAAAGGCTCGCTGGCGGTCACGGCAAAGCCTTACTAATTTAAGAGGCTTCTAGTCAGTCAATACAATGGTTGTTATGAGAGACTGTAAACATTGGACCCGAAACTTTGGTTTGTTTGATAAAAAATATACGCCATTTACATCTGAAAAAATTCATTTATTATAAAACGTGCCAAACGACGCAAAAATTGCCTGGTCTCAAACTAGGGAATTCTGTGAGTATCAGAATAACAGAATCCAGTCTAGGGCACTTCGCAGAATACCCAGACCAGAAGCAATTTAGAAACTTCATTTTCCAATTAGGATCCATGGGATTCGAACCCGGGACTTTCCCACCCAGCGCCTACAGTATAAACCGTTAGGCTACCGGTCAGTGCTCAGTATGGTAAAGAACTCGCTGAAAATTAAGTAAGTAGGTAAGTAGCAGTAGCGCTCCTTGTGAAGCAGTTCGCCCAGGGAAGTACTGCCACCTTACGTATTTCTACCGCCAAGCAGTAATGTCAGCATTACTGTGTTCCGGTTTTGAAGGGTAAGGGTGCTGGTGAAATTACAGGCACATGGGACTTGTCAACTTATGTCTCAGGGTAACGGGCGCAGTTGCAGCGCCCATCAGATCTTTGCGATTTAAAGTTCTGTGTGGCACTGCATCTGTTATGGACTGGCATATAGCTTACCATCGCCTGATGGTAAGCACGACTTGTTTGTCCCGTCACGTGATATCATACGAAAAAAAACACATTTATAAAATAGACCTGTGTACCGTACGTTATTTATTTCTATTGCATTATAATTAAAAAAAAATCTCCTTAATGGCATTCCTATCGTACAATGGTACTAAATCAAAGTCTACCCACACAACTTTCCTCACAAAATACGTTTACATTCGTCAACTTCCTTCGTTTACTTAAGTTGTAACAGTAAATTTCTCTGATTAATACTTTTTTATCATTTAGTGAGATGTAAAATTGGATTTTTATTTTTTTTTTCTGTGGAGATTGATCGCTGAGGTATGGAGATGAGGTACGTTTTTTAACATTATAATTTTCACGCTCGTTAGTTTGTTAATGCAAATAAAAGTTTACCAAAGAATGTTAGATATAAGGTGAATATTAAAAATGACGTTTTACCAAAATTCAAATGATTTTTTTATTTCAAAAACAGTATTGTATTCAGTCTTTATGATTGAAACTTCTAGTAGCTTTTAGTTCCTTGTGAAAGAGTTCGTTCAGGGAAGTACTGCCACGTTACCTATTTCTGCTCTAAGCATTGACTTACAAATAAATGGACGACGGGTCTAATACAAAAACCACGAAAAAATGTCCCAAGTCAACCTATTTAAACGTAGTGACATGTAAAGGAATATGAAAAAGCTAAAACGTTGAATTTAAATGTAATGTCATCGCAGTACTGTCTAATTTTGCTTGCTTCGCTGTCAGTCGAACAAACGAAGACTAAAGCGTGAATGACGCTCTGTATACGATTTTAACGCCCTATAAGTTCGGACGCTTTTTAGTGCGGACCCGACGTCCATAGAATTGTAAGTCAATAGCTTTAAGCAATAATGTAAAAAAATACTGCGTTTCGGATTTGAAGTGTAAGGCAATGCTGGTGAAATCACGGTCACATGAGACCTGCGAACAGGTGCACTGAGATAATTGAGGTCAGAAATCACCGTGTTTAATAACAGTCGAGGTTACAGTTTAATAATATTTGGTGAAATTACAGGGACATTGTGACTTTTCAACTTATGTTTCAGGGAGACGGGCGTAGCGGCAGTGCTTCTTAGATCTTTGTGATTTAAAGTTCTGAGTGGTGTGCAACTGTTATGGACAGGCGTGTCGCTTACTACCAGGCGCACGACTCGTTTGTCCCGTCACTTGGTAGCATAAAAAAAAATTAGACCGGCTATGCGTCACTTTTCTCACTAAATGTCGTATTCGCTACTTATGTCGTATATAAGCTGTCGCAGCTTTACTTAGTGTTTTGAACAGTAAGAATTTAATTTCTTTAAAAGCACGTTGAGTAGCATTTTGTTTGATTTTTTAAAATGTAACGATCAAACCACAGCCGGTTTTTGTTGTACCGTTGGTGGCCCAGATTAAAATTTTTCTTCTATTTCTCAATAAATATCTAAGTAAGATGTTTGATCCTGTTTAGCTATCAAAAACTAATATTCTTCAGTATCATATGTCGACCAATTCTTAGACATGAATATGATCACATTATTTGAACCAGTTTGACATTTTGAGCTGCAGCTCATACATAATAAAATAACATGATTTGAGGTTTTAACTAATCTGGTTTTATTTATAACTCGTTTATGTTAATTTTTAGTGTTAAGGGTATGTCTGATGTTTACGCCTTGCCGTTTTTTGTTTGGTGTACATCTGTATAAAGGATAATGAAAGCAGTAATTATTCTACATTTAACAAAGTAGTCTCTAGCAGAACATTTATGGATATACGGTATAATTTGTTCTTTTTCACGTGCACCGTCCATCCACCGAACATCTATGAGAAATCTATGAAAGTATTTCATCACCAAGTTAAATGCTTTTACAGCTACCAACCCCTACTAGAGATGTCGCTATTCACTGATTTAAATTGTAATTATTTATGATTTCAAATGACGGGAACAGTTGCAATATCATTCAAAGTTTTAATGATTTACACATTCCAAAGATTCGTATGAAACCCTACGCTTCCACACTTATATGGCGAACGACTATGGAGTGGAATTCCTTGCCTGCAGAACTGAACTCTACAACTTGTTACTTTTCTAGGCGAGAGTGAATAGACGTAATTTAGGTGTGCATCGTCGACCTATTGTCACTTTCCATCAAGTGAGTTGGAGGTCAAATGCACATTTATTCTGTCATCAAAAAAATCGCAAAGATTTGCGGGGTATTGCCTACAGTGCCCATCACTCTGAGACATAAAATTGACAAAACTCAAGCGCCTATAGTTTCACCGAAACCCTTACCCTTATAAACCAGAAGCAGCAGCAGAAATAGTTACGGTGGCAGTACTTCCCTAGGCACCATAAAAAAGCATAAAAATAAAACTACATTATATTGAAATAATTTCATACCAAATTTGAGTTTTACAACTCATTTGTGTCCAAGTTCCAAACTACCTCCAAAAATGGTGTACGGCACTTAATATTCCCTGAACAGTAATTTTGTCGTATTAAAGTTTTGTAACCCGCAATTAACTAGGCGTTTTGTAAAAAGTCTCATTTATGAGCTTATCGCATTCACGGTAATTACGTTTTCTTTATAGATTTGAGTTGAAATAAATGTACGACGATATTATTCAATATCTTTTCATCATTAAAAAAAATTAAAACCGGGCGATGTGGTGAACTTACGGACGGGGGTCTTGAGCTTTTATTACGATACACTTTAGGACCTACAATGAATCGTTGTGAGAAAACGCTGCATGAAGTGTATATCACCACCTATACTGAACCTACATTGAACCTATAGTGACCTGTAATAAGAGTCCAAGTCTCTAGATATGCTACTGAACAGAAGAGTCCTAGGGGGATAGGGGCATCGGAAACAATTGGGGAGTGTTGATGCTGTTAGGGGGATAATTAACCTTAATTATCAATGTAAACTACACCACTTACCTAATTTTTTCCTTGTGATATTTTGTGTTAAGTTAATATAAAAAATACGTTTTTTCAATTATTTTTTGTGGTGGCGAGCGTTGCAAATTTTTTATCTCGCCTAAGTGGGCGGTGAATCAAAAAGTTGGCTAAAATAATTGTAATGAGGGAAGGTCTGCCGCTTTACCTACATCTGCCGCCAAGCAGTAATGTGATCATTACTGCGTTACAGTTTTGAAAGGTAAGATGCTGGTGAAACTACAGGCACATGGGACTTGTAAACTTATATCTCAGGATGACGGGCGCCACTGCAATGCCCCTCAGATCTTTGTGATTCAAAGCTGTCGCTTACCATCAGGAGCACGACTTGTTCGTCCCATCACTTGGTATTATATAATACTGTACAGCGCCTCTAGTGGTCAGAAGAAGAAACGTTTCGTAAATTCGTCAATTTGTAAACCCATTCCTTACACTTATGCTTGAATGTAAATTGCTTATAATAACGTAAAATGACGGTACCTGTTAACGTGTCAATTATATTTATCTGTTATTATAGTTGCAGTTTATGGTTGCAGGTTGCTGAAGGACGACCATTACCGTAATCAGCGTGCTTAATTTCCAGAAATACGCAACATTCTTTTCTATGAAGATGGAACAAACTGCTTACTGATTTTAAACGTTAAAACGTACTTTTTAAATAAGCGCTTATACTAGCGCTTTTGACTTAATTTTAGTTTGAAGCTTATACAATCTCCCATAGACTTTATGTTAAAATAATCTCAGTAAAGAGAACTAAAAAAACCGAGCTCAAAAGTACGTAGAAGTACATATAATGACCTAGTTTTATTGAAATAGCTATATATAAGCTATTTATAAAAATGAATCTTCATGCGTGAACAGCCACTCTTGGAGGTGGATGATTTTCTTCAAAATTAAATGGGACTATTATAGAGGTACCCTCTTTCCAACAAAAAAGAATCATGAAAGTCAGTTCACAAATACTGGAGTTATCACGTAACATACATAAAAAAAAAACATGCAGTCTAATTGAGAACCTTTTTTGAAGTCGGTTAAAAAGTTTGCAACATTTTGTTGACAGCGAAACGCCATAGGCCACTACAGGTTTTAAGATAAGTAAATTTACTTGTAAAACACGACTTTTATTTTTATTTATAACCTTCACGTAGACGAATTAATTTATTTAGAAAACACAGATGGCGTGATTTGATACTTAGTCATGTTGTAAAAAATGAATTCTTGAGTTTTGAACTGAGCAACACTTACAACTTAAAATTATAAGCGTGCTTGTGTGCTTATATTAAAAAGCAAACTTTTTAAGTGCTTTTCGCTTAAACGCCCACTTCTACTTTCTATCTCTTTGTTTATTATGACACCCAGGTGGAGATAATAAAATATAAGATGACCATAATGAAATATCTTCATAAGAGAGACTATATAATGTACTGTGTTTAAGTATATCTGCAGATATTTAATCACAAATCGTTTGAAAAGAGAGGACATTACAATTTATGCTTGATTAATACGAAATCATTTATCCAAATCCATAAAACGTTTGATATAAGCCCTATACAAAATGATGTTCTAAAACGCGCAAGTAAAGTTTTCCCGAACGGACGTATATATAAAATCCCCGTTCAGTGTGAGTGGGGAGATCCGTCTGTATCCAGGGAACCGACATTGAGCCAGCCGGATTTCCTTGTCTATGTAATCAGATGACCTATATACCTAACATTTAGTGTCACAGGATAATTTGGAAGAATACTGGAGATCACGTGCGCGGTATAACACCACTGTTGTAGAGAATTTGACCTTTCCACCTTTTGTTATAATAGCGTCGCCTATTGATAGCAAATATAAAGATAAAATTGTTTAAATAAACTTTTCTGTATTGTAATTTTAGGGTCGGCAGCCTTGTTTTATGATATCAAGTGACGTGACGACCAAGTGATGCGCCTGGTGGTAAGCGACACGCCTGTACATAGCAGTGACAGTGAAATTGCCATTGCGCCCGTCACCCCGATGCGTAAGTTGACAAGTCCCACCAGCATCAGTCCCTTCATAAACCGGAACGTATTAACTCGCACTACTGTTTGGCGGCAGAAATAGGTAACGTGGCAGTACTTCCCTGGACGAAGTTTTTCATAACGAGCTCTACATCTACGAAAATTAAAGCACATAAGTTAAAAACTAGCATTATTCATTTAAATCAGTACATTATCGACTAAGTGCATAAGTCAAATTCATTTGTTTCAAGTTAAACTCTAGTGGCGTCCACCTTATAAATTCTCTACACATTTTCTGATATTATATTTAGCATTTAAAAAAATTAAGCATTTTGTTCTTATGCTCTAGGATTTAATATCAAAACGAACGAATTTAACAAACCTCAACAATTAATTGTGATCAGTTTTGCCAACATCATGTTGATGGAGGTAGTTTGGAGGTGTCCTTTTTGAACACCATTTTTTTAGGTATCACATTAAGTAGTTTGGTTTAAGACTTCTGACTCATAAAATGAATGCCACTACAAATAATGAAGACGTAAAAATTGTGATTGGCTAGAGCCGCTCAAATTTCAAAGGGCACAAAACTCAGGGTGTTTTCAATATATTCTTATTTTATTTAAGGAAAACAAACAAGTCATAAAACAGGTGATTACAAAACATCGATTAGAACAAACGGACTTTAGTTCTATTAACATAAACAATAATTTATCAACAAAGCGTGGTATGCAGCTATATTTATACAAATTGCCACAATTCACACTAAGTCGAGCACACAGAGCACAAATTTACATCACGAGATATCCCGAGCACTATAGCTTCTTTCACTTTTTTTTCTGAAACTGTTAAAATACCCGATCATGTTTACATTACTTTTTAGTAGCAGCTCCTTGTGAAAGAGTTCGTCCAGGCAAGTACTGCCATCTTACCTATTTCTCCGCCAAGCATAAAATGTGAGCATGGCTGTGTTTCGGTATTGAAGGGCAAGGGCGCTGGTGAAATTACAGGCATATGGGGCTTGTCAACTTATGTCTCAGGGTGCGGTGGCAGTGCCCCACAGATCTTTGGGATTTAAATCTTCGATTGACATTGCAATTGTTATGGATAGCCAAGCGCACGAATTGTTCGTGGGAGTGACTGCACTTGATATGAAAAAATTGAGCACAAAATTTTGTAAATTACTTTAAAAACTATTATAAACCAACTTTAATAAATGAACTTCTGTGATCTTTACGTAGCTCCATTAAAATAAAACATCCATACAAAAATTGCTTTAAAATTTGAAGTAAATTACCCAGTAAAGGTTAAATCGTGCGAAATAGCTGTGATTGTGTTTAGTATTTTTTTCATGCAGTTAATTTTCCCACCGCATAAAATAATAAAATAAATAACACAAACGCAACTATAATCATAAACACCACAACCAAAAATATACCTGATTTATGTTTCGCCTGTCTACAAGGCGTCTTCAGGAGTTGTTGATTGTTCGACGTTCGGCTAAACAATACCTTATTAGTTTGTAATATGTTAGATTATAGATCACGGATGCTGCAGATGCGGACGCGGTTGTGAATTTTTTATCGTTGAAATCTGCAGATGCGGATGTGTGAAAATAAAAATTTTTTTTCAGAATAAATGAAGACCATGCAAAGAGATGAAAAATAGAAGGCATTGAAATATGACATTTGTTAATACTTGTAGTTTTTTAATAATGCCGTTTGCCGTCCTTTATTAGTACCGGGCTGTCTTGAATGAAATAGTTCATAAATCAATGTAATATCAACAATTTTTGTTCAAAAACAAACAAGTCGTTGCCTGCACTACACGCTGCCGAATTCGTGATCCCTGATTGGCTAATTAGCATAAGTATTCCATAAGCGCTTTGAGTAGGGCCTTCTCTCGATAATCTTGTTGTAACCTGCAAAACATCCGTATCCCCAAAAACTCTGCATCAATTGATTCGGATATCGGATCCGGAAGCAGATTTACAAATATATGCCAATGATCTGCGGTTGTGGATGCGGATGTCGACGTCTGCGGCATCCCTAATACAGATAAATGTGTATTAACATAAGCAGCTACTACAGCAAGTGTCCTAACTCTCGGTAACATTATAGCTCCAAATGAGATACTTAACTATACCAATCGTAATACGAGTAACAATGAGGAGTAACATGGTACCAAAGATAATACGAACCATTGGCTATAGCGAACGCCTACATGACATAGCACTGTGATCTCAGTTTAATTGTCTCAGTTCAACGGAAATTAAACGAGAGTTTGTACCGGAATGACGTCTCATAAAAGCCTTAACTTTCTAAAGTTACAATTACAGAACTTTCAATAAAATCACACGAAGTGTATTGCTTCTACGTTCATTATGAACACAGCCGGCTGTCTTTGCTGGTTCAAATACTATGAAAGCAACCTTAGGAGTGGACTTGGTAGTGTTCTATACTTCGCGAATGGTACAGCTTCGATATCTTTAAGGTCAGAGTGAAAAGTCGTCTTCTGGGAGGGCGATCTAAGATTTAAAAATAAATCTTAGTTCTACATTAAAGAGTCGACTTTGCCCGTGCAAGTTTTGCTGTTATCAACAAGTTAAAGCAAATAGTAATTAAGAGAAACAGATTTATAAGTGCTATTAACGATATAACCGTTTCTTGCTTTATACATCGTGGTACAGGGGTGCAAATCTGTCTGCCTGGCCAGACGCTGACTCATAGACGTTCTAAAGGTAAAAAAGCATGCGAAACAAAACCAAAACAGCTTTGCAGCTATCTTTTGTAATATTTGTGAAATTTCCAACCTTATGGTTTAAATAATAGGAGTTAAAATTGATGTTTATTCAGGTAAGGCGACGACGAATATAAAAATGTTATTTGATTACTTGATGAACCACAGGTCACGCTTTGGGTTGAAATTTGGTGTAATTTTCGAGTAAGAAAGCTCATCAATTCTTAGATAGTTAAATATTTTTTGTTCTTTTTCACTATTAGAAGAAGCAGGCGGCGTTTTTTAGTAACGTTTTTATTTTATTTTTGGTGTTGGAACTAATTTTATGGTTTTAATCTTGTTCTACTTTTACTTTTAAGTCAATGTTTTTGTAATAACGCCTTGATTCTAACTAGAAGCCATTTCTATAATTGAACATATCCTACAACTTGATTACCTACCTGTTCTGTATTAACATCTGTAAAACTAAACGCTTTACTATTTTCTGCGTTATGCGTCATACTTTCATCTCGTGCTATTTTAAAGTTTTTTCTTTACTAAGAAATTCTTATGTGGTAGTGGTAGTACATACTTTGAAATATATTCAATTATTATATTTTGCACATTAATCTTAACAGCTATTACTATTGTCTTGTTTTATGATATCAAGTAACGGTACGAGAAAGTCATAGCCCTGATCGTAAGAAACACCCTACCTTTAAATTGTAAAGATCTGAGAGACACTGCCTCTGCACTCATCACTCTTAGACATGAAGTGGGCAAGTCCCATGTGTTTGTCGTTTCACCAGAGCACTCTTCAAAACCCGTGGCAGAAATAGGTGGCAGTACTTTCTTGGACAAACTCTTTTACAAGGAGTTGCTACTGCTACTAAATTTGTTATTATATCTTTTCTTGTGTTATTTTTCTCTAACTTTCTTCTTTGTATACTTTTCTCACTTTTTCCTATATATTAACATCACTTGCCATATAAACCGCGGCAGAAATAGGTATGGCGGCAGTACTTCATTGAACAAATTCTTTCACAAGGAGCTCTACTGCTACTAAATTTGTTATTATATCTTTTGTTATGTTATTATTCTCTGTGTTTCTTGTCTGTATAGTTCTCTTACTTATTGCTTGCCACTTAAATCGCAGCAGAAGCGGTATGGAGGCAGTGCTTCCTTGGACGAATTTTTCAACAAAAAATTCTACGCTACTAAATTTGTTTTTATATCTCTTGTTGTATTATTTTTATCTAGTTTTCTTGTTTGCATACACCTCACACTTTTTTCTTTTCATTAACATCACTTGCCACATAAACAGTCTCACTTAACATTCCTGAGTCAAGAGTTAATCACCGCTCAGCCTTAATTGTCGTTAATTCGACTCCCTATCGTCTTACTGTGCCGTTGTCGAATTACTTGGGCAGCAATGGTATGCTATTTTTAAATGTTTTGATTTAATCAACCAAAGATTACATTGATTAATATTTATTAGTGACTTATTATGGACTATAGTTATTTATTACCATATTATTATTATTAATATCATATACACAGATAATCTAAATAACAGGCATTATTTACATGCATTAAATAACAAAAATTACATTGTAAATGAAAAAATGCCTGTTGTTGCCTAATGGGTTGACCTGCCGCCTCTCAAACAGAGGCTATGGATTAGAATCCAGTCTCGCACCTCTGAGTTTTTCGGAACTTATGTTAGAAATTTAACTTGATGCTTTTTGGTCAAGGAAACATCGCCAACCTGCATTGGGCCAGCGTGGCGGACTATGGCCTAAAACCCTCGCCTGAGAGGAGATCCGTGCTCAGCAATGGGACGGATGAATGGGTTGATGATGACATTATAAATTAAACTGATATGGAAGTTAAAAATAAAATAAAATAGTTAAACATATAAATTTCAACTAATGTTCTAGGAAGTTTTCAGGAAGCTGACAATATTTTCCATTTGGATCATAAGTAGCAGAAATAGCTGCCAGCCTTGTTGTATTTAAAAATGGAGTTAAAATTGAGATAAGAGATATAAAGAGAGTTATTGAGAATGTAGAGTGTACTTTTTAATTTGACTCGTCAATCATACATCTTACTTGTGCCGTAAATGTGCTGGTGAAATGGCACATAGGACTTCTCAACTTACGTCTCAAGATGACGGGCGCAATGTCAGTGCCCCTCAGATCTTTGCGATTTAAAGCTCTGAGTGGCACTGCAATTGCTATGGATAAGCTTACCACCAGCCGTCCCGTCAATTGGTATAATTAAATGAAAATGGTTCTATATAAAATGGATCCTGGAATTCCTCGCCCTTGGTTCTAATCCCCGCTGGGTCACTTCGCGGTCGTTGACTCTTTAACCAAGTTAAATTTAATAGTAGGATTATGTTTATTAGTGGTTAAACCATCACTATCAATTTGTGTTACGTAACGACCCGTAAACCGGAGTTATTTTCTTTATTAAATGTGAGTTCTTAGTAAATGATGTTTGAATTCATAATAAACTCACAAACTACGTAGACTTTCCCAATCCGGTACCTAGGGAACAAAAAATAATAAAAATAAATCATATTTTGACATAACTGGTACGCTCCTTGACAGATGCAAATCAGTTTGCACGGTATAGGTTTAAGATAGTAAGTCACCATCCAGATTTTTACACTACGATGATGTATATGTTTAAATTTAACTATTAGCACACGTCTATATTACTATAACTAATGCTTTTATAAATGTAATGTGCTAATAATTAATACAGTGCCAAAACTAGACTACTAAGTTTTAAAATATCGTCAAAAGGTGACATTTTGACAGTACAGTGACAAAATAAAATTTCTTTTCAAAATTTGCATTTTATTGCTAATAGCATACATACAATGGCTTTAATGGGTACATAAATGCTTTTTTACCGACTTCAAAAAGTAGGAGTATTTTCAATTCGACTGTATTTTTAAGTGACTTCACTAACCTAAATTTTTACCTAGAAATCCACTTCATCACACTACTCCTTTCTATCCATCTCTCTTTCATTACTTCATTAAACAATATAATTTAATTTTATCTTTCCCACACAAATATTTACTACTATGATATTTACACCGTAAACCAGGGGACAAGCGTAGATCTCTCCTGTCGGAATGATCTATGGATCTATAGAGGGCGCGCGATTTATGCGCGGCTGCGCGTGCGACGACAATCGCTAGTGGAAATCGGTCGTTTTAGATTCTTTATTATGATAATGCAGGTGTAATTTTTAAATGACTCTCTAAACAGTTGTGAAAGAGCTTTTAAGAAAAATATGTGAAGAATTTTAGACACAACGTAAGCCATTTCTCTTTCTGTCGCCTCTTTTTTTTCAATTCTGTTGCAAAGGCGTAGATGTCACATTACTTCCAAAAAACAATGTTTTTAGTGAGAAACTTACAATCTGAATGAGTTGTTGTTGAAGTTGGAGTTTAATATTTTGACGACATCGTTGGCCTAACGATTCACAAAGTGAGCGCTGGATGCGGAGGTCACGGGTTCGATTCCCGGTTGGATCAATTCGGGAAATGATTTTTTAAAATTGATTCTGGTCTAGGTGTTCTAGGAAGTACCTCATAGTGAATTCCGTTGCTCCGGCACTCATAGTACAGGGAACTCCCTAGTTTGAGACCAGGCAATTGGCGTGGTTGTCTGGTACGTTACATAATGTGATGCACAAAACAAGCCCCTTATTTGTGGCGTCAACTTTAGTAACTTTTAACATTTGATTAAAAAATTTGAGGCCATTACTTCTTCACAAGGTTGAATAATTGGCAACCTTCACAAACCTATGTATCTGTTAATCTCTAATCAGCTATGATTGTATCTCTAGAAACAACATTAGCGAATCCACTGTGACATAAGCAGGGTCGTAGGAGGTCAACCGAAAACAATTTGACATTGGGATTTGTAACATTTTGTAGGTTGTTCGGGCGGTAAACGTGCCAACAGCTCCGGTACCTATCTGGACAATAGGGAGGGAGCTGTACGTGCACCCGGGGCACTTCACCCAAGGAACTAGGCTTTTGAGAACCGGATAAAGTCTGTGTAAACGGGCTGATCTGGGAGTCAGGTCCTGACTGATAATAAGGTCTCCCCCTGAGCAGGTTTGTTGCATTATAATGCCCTTCCCGTATAACCAAAAGGTTGATAAGAAAGGTCACTATAAATCAAAACTTGTGTAGAAATATACAGCGCTGTACAAGAAGTGTACTATATATTTCCAATTTTTATAAACCTTTATTGCCTATATTTCCTTACGATGTGTATTCTGGATACTTTTTATATGCTTCATTTTGAGTGTCATCAAATTTAGTTAGTACTTTTATAGACTTCTGATATTCGGAGTTAGTAAAAAGTTTTACAAAGGGTGACAATACCGTTCCTTAGCTTCAAAACCTAATTAATTTTCAATAATGAAATATATTATATTCAAAATTCAATCTGTATTTTAATAGTCTGACACACTTTTTTATTAAGATAAATATCTTATTTTTAACCTGACAACAAGCTATTAACACTAATAAACTTCAAACCTAATAAAAATTTAAATAAGACTAATTAAAACCGAGTTAATGGCGACTAATATCTTTTGCGACTGTTTCGGATCTCCACCGACATCGCCACGAATCACTATCGCCCATTAATAAGGCCCCGTCTACATTCATCAATGGTGAAACCGCATTACCATAAGGGCTGTACAAGTACTTGCTTGGACTAGTTCCATATATTCGTATCACGGTATACGTATGTAATAAACAGTAGTTTTTTTTTTCTATTGTTTAACAAAGTATATTTAAAGGCAAATTAAATATGATTGCTTGTATTTAATTGAAATGGAATGTTAAGGAACAACGGAAAACTAAAGAAAATGTATGGCCAACAAATATTAACAATGAAACTTTTATGTGTTTAAGAAACTTGTTCTCATACGAATTTACAATTGACTTTAATGAGAACTTATGAACTAAATAAACATTAATAAGTATATTACTGCATACGCGAGCGTGCTGCTTCCTGAACTAAAAAACAGAGTGATTTTTTAAATGGGACGGTATGGGGTAATCCTAAACCACAGAAGATAAAATTTTGTCGGAACTAAAACCGTTTATTTTACTTTTACAATTTTAATTTTTTCAAACAAACCAACATGTCAGGCTCTTTACAACTCACAATTTCACGGCTAAAACTGACTTGTGAAGAGGCCAAAACGTTGATTTGCTTGAAGAAAAAAAATACGCGATCGAAAATGAATCTATTTTTGGTTTATGGTTTCATTAAAAACTCGACAAATATCAACAAATAATTAAACATTATTGTATCAATGCAAAGGTAAAGATAGGATTGAAAAGATAATTGTTAAACCTAATAATTGTATTTTAAGTACACGCTTAAAATTAACCCCATGTTTATCCGTGTACTGCTCCTAGTAAAAGTTTGATAATATTCTCTCAAATTTATTAATAGCCATGTATTTTAGTGCATGGTCTTTTATCAGCTTCAGTTTGTACTTTCATGTTTATTTAGCCTTTATTATTCACCTATATACATAAAGTAATATATTTATTTGTTACTTATTTTATTATCCAAGGCTTCTAACAAAAAAAAAGAAGCATCACTACTTTGAAACATCAGTATCCGTTTAATTATTTGCAACCATGATATTTACAAAGACAAATAACAAAAATACATTAAATCCATTAGGCTTACTCTTAATTATGTTTACACCGTAACATAGACTTCAGATCAAGTTGACTAACGCTGTTACATTTTGATGAAGTAAATTCAATTCTCATGACAGATGTCTTGTGAAAACTGACACTCCAAGGACTGTAATATTTATGCAAGTTTGCCTACTACTGTCAATATTTGTGCTGCGGCGTGGTCTCGAAAGCCGGTGGTCTAATATCGTCACATGTTGTAAATATGTGCTATGACAGATGTCATGGGAAAACTGACAGGTTGGGGATTGAATTTATGTGAAACTCTTGTGGAGACGGGAAAATTTTATAAACAGATTTTAATATACTTGCTGGGAAAGGGCGAGTTGATCGTAGAGGGAAAGCTTGGCTATGTAACA
>NW_020653850.1:3751848-3801822 GCF_003589595.1 Hyposmocoma kahamanoa
ACAGTGTATTAGATAAGTTCCTACATATCCTGTCAAAGAGAAGATACCTTTAAATTAGTGGTTGAGGTGTATCAACAATATTGGAGATTTCTACAGTTCTTATAAAATTTACGTCTTACTTGTACGTTTTTTATTTTAAATTTTCATCGTCGTTTGACTGTTAGTCAGTTGAGTCTTTGTGAATTTCAGAAATATAGACGCAGAGAAAAGTTTTTTAGACGCTGAAAGTGAAATAATCAAATTTTTTGCACGTTGTTACTTGAAGCGTAATTTTCCACTTATGAACGTAGATTTAGGCTGCAAATATGAATCCAGAATTATGACGTTACACGTGCCTTAAAGAACTTTCAAATAAAGTACAGTTTACTACAAAAATATTTGTTTTCTTTTTACTTATATATATTTTGCTTTGCTGCTTGTACTGTATGGAAATGAGAAGAAAAAGAAGCGTTGACAAGGCGTGGGTAGGTTTGTGTCTACACTTCGAACGCATTCACCAAATGTAAACATACTCTGGTTATTAACTGTGGAATAGAGAGGTGAATTCCGGAAATAATCATTTCGGATTTATCGTTTATCTCGTGACAAAATTTTAATAAGTAAGTAAGTGGTAATAGACACGTCTATCCGCAACAGTTGCAGTGCCACTCAACACTTTTAATTACAAACATCTGAATGGCACTTAACCTTAGGTTCCGTTACCCTGAAACATAAGTTGACAAGTTGGTGGCAGTACTTCCCTGGACGAAGATTTTCGTAAGGAGCTCTATTGCTACTAAAAAAAAATTAGGAAAGACAATAACAATGATGATATTTATTACAAACAATAAATACAACAACGCGTTCTGGTTTTTTATTGATGGAGTTACCGTGTTTTTGTACGGCCTCAGCTGAGGCGCGGACACAATTTAAAATTTAAATTTAATCATACCAATAATATTATTTTTTTATGAAATAATTTAATTAATTGCGTTACGTCTTATTAATAGATACATCAAATGTCATAAAATAATAAGCATTTTTGGAACGCATATTGTCAAAATATACGTCAAATTTATGGAATGAAATTTCTATTTAAAAGTTTGTTATCTGTCTTTTAAATTCTATCTAATAATCTAAGTTAATGCTTTTAAGATTATTCTTAAATAATTCTTTAGTCTTTTCTGTAATTTCTTTCTTCTGATCTATTAAACTTTATTAAATCTTTTTCAATCACGAGAACCGATGCTTTTGGAGTTTCGGATACGTCTCATCTCTATTCCACGCGTATTAAGACGGCCGTGGGAACGTGGTGCCAGATTTGTTGATTTACAATATTTTTTAATTGCCCAAGTGTCCGATGTTTGGTTTACGTCAAATTTTCCAATTAACCCTCCGTGAAAGTTTGTTTCTTAATTGAAGTGTTCGATTACAAAATTTCCAATATTGGTCATACAAACAGAGGCTAGTTTCTCATACATTTGAGCTTTTGAATTTCTTCTGCTACTAGTAGTAATTTGACGATGTTGGTGTTAGTTGTAGCAGAATATAAGCGGTGCTGAAAGATATTTCGCCATTTTGCTGAGCTACAGTAAAATTCTCCCTTTTATGCACAGAAAAGTGGTCGACTAATTTCGTTCGTAGAACCTTCAAATGTCTTTCCTGAAAACTTGTCATTTTGTAGATGTAGCCTTATTACACCAAGGGTGCGATGCTTTATTTAAATTTCTCTGATAAAGACCTATTTTTGATATACTTGAGCAAAGTCAAAGTCAAAGTCAAATCATTTATTCTATAGATAAAATAAATTTACACTTGAAAACGTCACATTTAAGCTTTATTTACTGCTCGTTCACTACGCTGACCTCCCTGAGAAGAACGAGCAAGGAACTCTAGGGATTGCTCTTATGGAATACATATTGAATCAAATTTGTGTGGATTCTGGAGCCATGTCGTCTTTCCATACATCTTTATCTAACACGTAGTCTTCAATTTTGTAATATGATTTTTCGATCAAAATATTTTTAATGTACTTTTTAAACTTAGGAAATGATAAACTTAATATATGCTCCGGAATCTTATTGTAAAAACGTATATAGTTCCCCATAAAAGAGTTATTTACCTTGGTTAAACGAAATCGTGGTACCATGAGTTTGGACTTAGCTCTAAGGTTAATATTATGGATATCTTCTTTCTTATTGAAATTATGTATATTTTTACGGGCATATAAAATATTTGAGTAAATGTACTGCGATGCCACAGTCATGATACCAGTCTCCTTAAACTTTTCTCTGAGAGATACCCGAGAGCCTAGACGGTACACAGAACGAATCGCTCGTTTTTGCAATACAAATATGGTTTGAATATCTGCCGCTTTACCCCACATGAGAATCCCGTAGGACATTATACTATGGAAGTAACTAAAGTAAACTAGTCTGGCAGTACTAACATCGGTAAGCTCACTTATTCTGCGGACTGCGTATGCAGCGGAGCTTAATCTGCTGGCCAGGGACGATATATGTGGAAACCACTGAAGTTTACTATCTAAGGTCACTCCCAAGAAGACTGCTTTATTAACAAGGTCTAACTTTTTTCCGTTTATTTCTATGACTAGTCGATTTTACGTTAGGTAATTCAAATTTAACACATTTTGTCTTCTTGACATTAAGCAATAAATTGTTAGCATTAAACTAATAAACTACCTTAGAGAGGGTATCATTAATATGGTCATAGTTAATGTTATGTCTGTCAGTTTTAAAACTCAAGGATTTGTCATCAGCAAACAACACTATTTCGCAATGGTCCTCACCAAAGAATGGCAGATCATTAATATAAATCAGAAATAAGAAAGGTCCAAGTGTTAAGCCCTGCCGAACACCCATTTTTACCGGAGAATTCTAAGAAGTCACTCCATTTATGTCTACTTTCTGAATTCTACCGTTGAAATATGACGAGACAAGATCCGACGCCTTGCCATTTACACCGTAATGTTCCAGCTACCTAATAAGAGTAATATGGTCAACGCAATCAAATGCCTTTGAGAGGTCACAGAAAACACCAGTAGCGTTCTGGGACTTTTCCCAAGCATCAAAGATGTGTTTTAGTAACGCTACCCCCGCATCGCTAGTCGATCTACCACTAGTAAACCCGTATTGTTCACTATGAAAAATATGATTCGTACCGAAATAGGACAATAATTGAGTCAGCATAACATTTTGGAATATTTTACTTAAAGCTGGTAAAATTGAAATGGGTCTATAGTTGCTAGAATCAACTTTCCTACTGCTTTTGAATAAGGGAATAACTTTGCTGTATTTCATTGAATCGGGAAAAACACCTTCGTCAACGCACCTATTGAAAGCTACAGCTAAATGTGGGGAAATTAGATCAATAACTGAGTCTATAATTTTAGTTGATATGCCCCAGAGATCTTCAGATTTTTTAACATGTATTGATTTAAAAGCTTTTATGAAGTCTTGTGGATATGTTGTGGATTAACATGACGGAAATTAAATAAACTGCCACAAACGTTAACATTTTCCTTTAGGAGATCAATAGCAAGAGAAGGGGAGGAATTTAATGATTCTGTGGTGTTCACAGCAATTTCCGAAAAGAACGATTCAAAAGCTTGGGCTACCTTGTCTTTAGATTTTATAAGTTTGCTGTCTAATTCTAAAACTATATCTCTATCGTGTTATTTAACCCTACCTGACTATTTATTTATTATGCTCCAAGTAGTTTTAGATTTATTTATCGATGTCTAATTTTGTCGCTGTGAAACTTAACCTTAGCAGCTACACATACTTTTTTTTAAATATTTTTGAATAATTTCTAACATATTCCATCAAATTGGAAGTAGTATTACAAGTTTTCATAGCATATAGCTCATACAAACGAGACCTACTCTTATGAATACCTACTGTTGCCCAGTCGTTCAACTTAGTCTCTCTATGGAAAGTTAATGTTTTCGATTTAAATACATTATCAAATTAATTTTTAACCGACTTCAAAAAAGGAGGAGGTTCTCAATTCGACTGTATGTTTCTTTTGTTTGTATGTTACGCGATAACTCCGGTATTTGTGAACGGATTTTCATGATTCCTTTTTTGTTGGAAAGGTGGTACTTCCATAGTGGTCCCATTTCATTTTGAAGAAAATCATCCACCTCGAAGGGTGGCTGTTCACGCATGAAGATTCATTTTTATAAATAGTGCCTAACTTTAATTTAGAAGCAATTACTTTAATGGTTGATTCTCCATTCAAGGCGTTTTTCCCTCAATATACTTTGAGTAGTGTCGTAGTGAGAATTTATTCTATCTATTTTTTATTATCTCCAGTGTCAAGTCCTGTATAGTGGCGAACTAGGGGATATTTCAATAAAACTTAGCAAATAGACGTAATTCCACGTACTTTTGAGGTCGGGTTTTTTAGTACTCTGTACTGAGATTATTAATTAAACCAAATATCGTGCTATATAAATTATTTGGAACCTCAGGTATATGGGGTAAGGAATTTAAACTATTGCCGATATTATTTTGAAATCGAATGATTCCTTCTGTGGTAATCGATCTGCAGAGAAATTGGTCTACCTTCTTGCTCATTAGCATCAGCAAATGTAGAACAGTATTTTATATATTTTAACTCTAGTATTATTCCAATTGAGCTCAAAGATGGGCAGTGGGTTAAAACGCAATCAACCCGCCCGGGTTTTAACCGGGGTTTTACACAAAGCGCTGGATTTTAACCTATTTCAACAATTAGACAAATAAACGCGTAAAATAATAAGGAAGTTGGTGTACGAGCAATTCCATATTTATTTGGAATTTCGATGTAAAAAATCTTTTTTGAACTAGTAAGAGGCAACTATACACAAAACCCTCTTGCAATCCTGTGGACTCTCACTTACTTGGGGATACATTATGATACGATTTTTAAGAAAATTTTATCTAACAATTTTTTATATTGATTCAATAGAAAGGTGATATAGGAGACCAAGCAATAAACATATTGTAATAATATCGTTTACATTTGAATAAAACTCGATTTATAAACATACTCCCGGACACATAATTCAAACCACCTCGCATTTTTATCGTAAAGGACTAGAATACAAAAATAGTGTTATCATCGAAGAAACTGTTTTCACCGGTTTTGCAAATTCAAATTCCTAACAAGGACTTATGGAAAAAACGTTTAGTATACTAGTTTCAAAACTGCATAATAGTTTTTGATCAATCAAACATTGTTTAAGTTTAGGGCATGTAATACTGAAAATGCGTGGTGACTTGAATAATGTGTCCGGAAGTGTATTTAGTTGTAAATAGTTTTTTTATATATATATATTTTATATATATATATATATGTAGTAGTTTTTAGCGTCAGTTTAAAACCCGGGCGCTTGCCTATCTCTGTTTGAGCCACATTTCACATAAAAAGTAAAAATTCAGCCAAGAAGAAAAGCTCACTTTACCGTGGGAGTAGGTTACCAACTAAAGAACAGCTAAATCACAAAACCGTGTACAAACAGGTGAAAGTGTCATATTACGGAATCTGACTCAACCAATATAATTCTCACTTACTGAAACTATAACCGTAACTCGCAAACTGTTTTCGTGACTAAGTTTTACAATTCGTAAGCGATCCTGAGAAACGGTGTTACTATCGCAACTCGAAAGTTTTGTGTCTACTGTGTATGATACAGGGTACAAGAATTAAAATTTAAAATTGTGTCTATTGTATTTTTTATTCTAAAGAAGACCATTTCACTTTCATTTTCTAATCTTCAGATGAATCCAATGATTCAGGGCCACCGGTGTTTAAATCAAATGTTTATAATTTACAGGTTATAAAGGCGTTACAAGAATGAATTTTGAATCAAAGATTTCACGTAATTTTCATGCAGTAACGTTTGTAATGCACTGTAATCATGCAGTCCAAGTAATCGCAACCTAATACTAATAAAACCTAATAATATAACAAAATATAACAACAATTGATTTAATAAGTTTGTCTAATAAAAAAAAAAATAGAACAGATGCAATGTAAATTTTATAAGAAATCTTCAACTTTGTAGAATGTCGTATTTTCCAAGTAATAAAATAGTTTCTTTTTGTAGTTGCTTATAGTGTTCGTAATTAATCTTCCTTTTTGTGCTTCTATTAACTGTCTTGCTCAATTTTTTTTGTCTATTTCTAACATAAAGCGGCGGCATTCGCTCCAGTCTTTCACTAACCCGTAAGATTTGAGACCAACTTCCGAATCCTGGATTGTAGCTCGGGTAGTCCGAATTCGTTGCTCATTTTGTGATAAGTATTATAAATAATATTTATTTTAGTGAATATTATGATTTTGTAGTAAATTTTATATTATGATGAGTCATGATATTTATTTATTATTGTGGAATTACTTCACTAGTTTGTTATAATTATTCATACAAAAATCGAACGCGAAAAATACTTCTTTCGATCTGACAGAACTGGAATTTGTGTCTCTGTGCTGATCTAGGCCACCGCTTTACCAACCGAGTGTACAGACACAGGTTCTAATTCTGTCAGATCGACGGATTGTTCTTTGTATTCGATTTTTGTATTAATATATATATAAAATATTAAATTTAACATAACACATAATAACATAAACAAGAAACATTGTTTATAATAATAATTATTATAAACAATATTTCTTGTTTGAGATATATAAACGTGTAAAAATGTGAACACAGATTAAGAATTTTTTGTTACTATTTTGATAACGAATTTGACTCTGTAGATGAAGTCGTACATTTCATATTGAAAGAGTATTTTTGTTTTGACTTTTTTATCTAGATTATAATGGCTTCTCCAATTTCACGGTGATCGTTTTTTACTGATCATGCAAATTGTTAAACTACAATTGATGTCATAAAAGTGAATGGAATCTTTAAATTACAATATCTTTTGTTACACTTCATCACAATTTTATTCGTTTCTAACTACCGAGAAAAAATGTACTATTCAAAAGAAAAGTTGAAATTAAATGTAGTTAAATTATAATGAAGTAAATTTGTATTTTCTAGATATTTGAAATGTTAACTCTATCAAAGGCACGATTTTTAATCAATTGTATTGTATGTTGCTTGCACTAAAAACAATTCGAAATCCAAAGTGCATTTAAAAAATATTAAATGATATCTTTTTTAAATGCAATTATTAAATTAGCAATAGCTAAATTACGTAACCTTTCAAGGGGTTAATATATGAATTGAGCTACAACGCCACAAACAGACAAACTATGACGATGTAATAATGAGTTCTAATTTTATATGTGTTAATTGGAAATTTATTTTAAATTTTCAAAATAAATTTCCAATTAACACGTATAAAAATAACGTTGTATTTTCAAAATAAATTGCTAAAATAGACTTTCAATATGTCAACACGTGATATTAATAGAGATATGATGATGTTTTCACGAGGCAAAGATATGAAATGTAGTTACAACTTAAATACCAAGACTAACTTAAATAAAATTAAAAAAAAACTTCGTTACATGATGAAGTTGAAAGTTTTAAGTTTAACTTTTCTTTATACTTATATTTTATATTCTAGAACTCGTGGTATCACAGCGGCCACTATTATGCTAAGAAAGATCCTAATCTCGAAGCAATCGTGACGACAAATTCGAACATTCGCACGAATTGTTGCAACATCGCCTGTGGAGAGCGTCGCGATGATATCTAACGATCGACAGATAGCGTGCGATACGTATCGAGCACTGTCGTATTCGGCGCCACGCTTTTACCAAAATTGGGTGGTGCGATATTTTGACGTATTTGGGATGAAAGTTTTGTTACTTGATTCTTTTTATATATACTAAACTCGATTGATTTTTAATATTGATACTGTTTAACAAAAATGTATGAATAATATATATTGGTTGTAAATGCGTTATTATAAAATAGTACTAAGTTTCAATATATTTATGAAAATTACGAGATAGAAATTGAATTATACAATATTCGACATTTGAATTGAACTGTTTTGACTTATACTATCACTTCCTGCAAGTCTAATCAATAGGATAAAGTTTAGATATCTAGACAAGTCTTAGGTTTCCTGATACACTATTAAGTTAGTAAATTCTAGTTTCCGCTATTGCGTAATCTAATTAAAATTCACTTCTGTGCACAAGGTTTCTTGTCGAGGTTCCACGAGGTTGTTACGGGGGAGGAAGTCATTGAGAGAAAACTTGCAGATCAGGGATGATTTAAAAATTGGAAGCTATGTGAAGACCAATCAGACCAGGGTAATAGACTGTGGCCTGAACTGGAGACTCAGAGAAGATCCTTGCTTGGCGTAATACGGTATACTCCAAGCACGAGGTTTGTAGCCGTTGTCCACCACATCCAAAGCTAGTTGATGACATCCTCCGTAGAGTTGACATATAGGTTTCCCCAAACGATATCAGTGTCACATCTGTTGCAAGCTTTACAATCTCAATGGGCATTTCGAACAATAACTCATTTCCAAGTTTGCGCATAACAAGTTGTAAGCTCGTTGGTCGAGTGCAGGGAAATCGATCGTAGTTCCCATTGATCCAATTAGACAACCGAAGAGAGCGAGTTAGAACTTTAAAAGCACGATCTGAGTAACTACTGGAAGTCGTATATTTCTGGTATGAAACGGGAATATAGGGAAAGGAGAATTCGGAATGTGCTATACGAAAGATGAAGAGACGGAAGGAGGAATTCGATGTGAACAGCGGTGTCAAAGTAAATCTATTCTTTGCCGTTGACATGATGATTTTTGTTTTGTATCAAGATTAGGGAGTTTTTGAAATCGGAGTGAAAATACATCTTCTAGGCGAATCTTCATCTGCTGGTAGCGGTAAAGGTACTTGGTTGGGTGAAAAAATAGATTTCTCACACATGGCGTTACGGCAAAAAAGTCGTTAAAAACCGAAACAAAGATCTGCGATTACCGCGTAAAAAATTTCGTAAGGTCCGCTGGTTCGTTATATGGCTTAGTTGGCGTAGCGTCTGACACGGTTTGCTAGAAGACGTTGGTTCGAATCCAGCTGGATCGAATGATTTTTTTCGGCAGTGTTTGGTCTTTGTATTAATAATTATAACAAACTAGTGGAGTAATTTCACAAAAAATAATTGAATATCATGCTGGTGAAACATTCTGACATTCAATAAACATGAGTAAAATGACGTGTTAAAAATATTTTTGCCAGTGCTACGTTTTATTAAAACTCGCATTTAATATTACGGCTTCCGATCGAGTTGCAATAGTAACAACAGCTACGTTCACACGGTGCACCGAGGTAAATTTACACCGCGTTCAGAAATGTCACATTCTCACTGTTACTTTTTCCACTATGCACAAATTGTTTACTTTTAACTGTTACGTGAGAAATTGTAGGTATTTGATAATGACGTGTCACCAAAATTATAGATTACATGGCAGAAATTTACTATAATTTATTTATTTTCTGCATAAACATAATAGTTGTACATGAACCAAATTATAATACACGGTAAAGAGTAATTTTCCGGTTAGTTTTCTATATCTGATTTCGGTGGCAATTTTTATTATTTTAATATTCGAGTATTAATATCGTGAAATAATAAATAATACTACCTATATGATAATATTCTAGAATTATCAAATAACAAAAATTGTCACCTAAATTAGAGAAAAGTAACTTAAAACTCACCTTAAAATGTATACACACTGTGTTTGTATACCAATCTTACTAGTATCTAAACGAAGTTTGATTAAAAAAAGATATTGTTAAATGACTGCAAACCATATTCTTATTTTAAACGATCCTATCAGCTGCCATTATGGTTGAAAATATTACCTGTAATTAAAGAAAAGACAATATAAGTAATGTTTTTAATACAACATAATTTCAATCATTACAGTACATTTTACGAGCCATTACCAGTGAAAACAATAGGTACAGCTCTATCGGGTCAATGACCTCAAACGTTATGATTAATATGGATATTACCTTTTCTTCTTTTAACCGAGTTCGAAAAAAGGAGGAGGTGTCAATTCGACTGTATTTTTTTTGTATATTTATGATCTGATTTTAATGATTTTTTTAAATATTTTTTATTGGAAAGAGGGTACCTCAGTATTAGTCTCATTCAAATTTCAAGAAATAACTCCACCTCTAAGGGTGGCAAACTAGGAGATGAATCCGGTTTCCAGCACTCCGGTAACCGATTTCAATAAAACTTGACAAATAGATGTAATGTAAAATGTAATGTAAATGTTTTTTACAATTATTTACTCAAATTATGTACATCACTATAAAATACCGAGATTATTTGCTTATAATTTATTCAAATATATAAAAGCCGTGGTAGCCTGATGATGTGACCCACCGCCTCTCAAGAAGAAGGTCATAGGTTCGAATTCGGGTTTGCACCTTTCAGTTAATCGAAATTAATGTGTCAAATTTAATTTGAAATTTACCATGAGCTTTTCGATGAAAGACAACATTGTGAGGAAACCTGCACATATCTGCGAAGAAATTTAATGATATGTGTGGAGTTCCCCACTCTCATTAGGTCCGCGTGAGAACTATATACAGCCCGAGCCCTCCCATCGCGAGAGGTGTCCTGCCCGCAGTGGAACCTATGGGTATATAGGTTAACTATTATTATTATATATTCAAATATCCATATTATGACTTAAGTTGTAAGTAGCAAATATGTTTTAGTGGCAGTAGAGCCTCTTGTGAAAGAGTTCTTCCAGGGAAGTAAGTAAAGGGTTTTTCAACAAGAAGTTTGTTTTGTAAATCAAAATAAAACAATAAACTTAGATGACAATGATTCAAATTTTTATTGTATTAAAAAAGTAAGGTTTGGCAATTATTAATGAAAAATGATATCTGATAAATTTCCACCATGACCACAGTTACAGACGTCAATTCTTTCGTCAAAGTTTTTAATCACTTTTTGACAAAATGGTGGGTCTATTTCGTTATTCACTTCACGAATTTTGAATTTTAATGCTGCAATCGATTGGATTGGCTCCGTATAGACTCTGTATTTAACATAACTCCATAAAAAATAATCCAGCGGTGTTACATCACATGATCGAGCTGGCCACTTAACGGCTGAATTTCGTGAAATTATTTGATCGGGAAATTACAACAACACACAGGACAAGCAGTAATGTGAACATTACTTTTTTCATATCAAATAGGATTTTCATCTTTTTAACCGACTTTAAAAAAGGGGGAGATTCTCAATTCGACTGTATGTTTTTTTTGTATGTATGTTACGCGATAACTCCGGTATGTGTGAACCGATTTTCATAATTCTTTTTTGTTAGAAAGAGGGTACCTTCATAGTGGTCCCATTTAATATTGAAGAAAATCATCCACGTCTAAGGGTGGCTGTTCACGCATGAAGTTTCCTTTTATATATATATAGCGCCTAAATTTTATTATAAGGAGCAACTATTTTAATGGTTGATTTTGCTATTCTCCAATTCAAGGCGTTTTTCTCTCTCAATATACTTTAGGTAGTGAGAACCGATTTTTATTATCTCCTGTGTCAAGTGCCGTATAATAGCAAACTAGGGAATGAATCCGTATTTGCGCACTTTCCGGTAACCGATTTCAATAAAACTTAGTAATTATATGTAATTCCACGTACTTTTGAGGTCGGTTTTTTTTTTAGTACTCTGTACTGAGATTATTATATCATTTAGTATCAGCCAAATGGCATGTTGTAGTGGCATGTACGGTCTTTTTTAACATATTTTTTGCCTTACTTCACTGTATGAATGTGAGTGCAACATAGGTATATTATAGAGATTGTTTTATATTTGTCTTGTAAATTTTTTAATATTAACACACCGGAAGGCAACAATAAGATCCAGAAGCAATCCCGTTAAACGAGGGAACAAGTGAGACAAAGATCAGGAAGTGAAGACATGTGAAAGGCGGGAAGCACTTTGCTACCGGGCGGTCCACCAGCTCGTTTAGGATATTTCTAAGGGCCATATGCCAAAGTAGGTAAGTAGTTTGCAAGTAACACAAACAGTGTTCGAAATAGCTTTACCTGAAATAATTTTTAGTGGACGCAGTCCAGTGAGAGAACGCTTGCTTCCCAATGAACAATTCGACGGTTAGAAACATTGTGTCGGCATCCTATTATTTTAATTTCTAAGTTAGGTTAGTTCATTTCAAATACAAAAGTGGTTATTCAATAGTAGTATAATTATTCTAAAAGCTAAGTACCTTTCTTGGGTGTTATTGAAATTATCTGAGTCTGTCATTTGAATCATACGCACTTTCTCTTATGGTATTAAATAAATTTCAACGGTTTATTACTATGGGTTCTGGATGAAGTAGTAACACAGTACATCTCCTCGTGAAGTTGATCCAGGTTAGTACTGCCACCTTACCTATTTCTGCTGCCAAGTAGTAATGAAAGCATTACTGTGTTCCGGTTGTAAAGGGTAGAGGTGCTGGTGAAATTACAGGCACATGGGACTTTTTAACTTTGCTGGCTCTCTTTGCGATTTAAAGCTCTGAGTGGCAATCTTATGTATAGGCGCGTAGCTCACGCTTATAGACAATCAAGCACACGACTTGTTCGTCCCGTCAATAAATATCATAAAAAATTAGGGGATCCCGTGTTCCATTCCCGTTAGGACCAATTTAGGAAAGGAAGAAAGTTTCAGAGGGAAGTATGTTGCACTCTATGTGTATTACATCCCTGAAAATTAGGTAATTATACTTTGCCTATTTCGTTTATTGTTGATAATGATATAATATAACTTGTGTAGGGAGTGGGGTACTTGCAAAAAATGTATGAAGATCCAGCTTGTTTATCTTCGAAAGTGGAAGTAATGTCATAGTTTCTTCTACTTTAACTTTATATTAATATCGATTTAATTTTGACAATAGAAATTCGTGCTTTCTACCCTAAGAGCGTTTGTGCACTACGTCCAATTCATATCAGTTCCGAATTCGAGAAATGACGATGCGGAAAGTCACAAGGATCATTTAAACTCGAGGTGTACAAGCGATATTCGTATTTTCTAGGATTAGAATTGGACTTAGTGCACAAGCGACATCTGAAGTAGGTCCGAATTTTCTAGATTTGTATTGTCTCGGATTCCGAACGAATACAATTCGAAAGCAGTGCGCGATATCGCTTAGGATTCTTTTGGCGTGCAGACAGTGGAGGTTAGTAGCAGCCACGTGTAGTTAGCTAGTGTTTGTCAACTAATAGCATTTAAAAGCTAGATGATAACAAAATAAAAGACTGGCTACAGTCTATGTTTCATGCTTCAACTTTTGATTGTACTCACGTCGTCACAGGAAACACTGAAGAAAAAAAAACGTAAATAAGCATAGCTACGCTCTCTATATATCGATATACAATTCAACGAAATGTTCTCTCTAAAGAAAGAGAAACTACGAATCATAACCCTGTACAATCTGTACAGGCAATACATTACACATCTTCACATTTTACACTTTAATAGTCTTGCAGAGTCGAGGTACAATTACAAGACGCCTTATATTTTATGTTGCTATATGATAGCTTTCTAACACTAGTAAATGTACATACGAACTATAATATAGCATAAATTCTAGATTTCTCTTTCGCTACCAATGCATGGGATCATTAGTACGTGCTAGCTACTTCATTTGTAAATCACTCTAGGCTCTTGAATTGGTTGCGAGGCTATTTCTGTTTCTATTAGTTTACTGATTGGTTATAATGGGCCTTATTTGTCGTTGGATTATAAACTTTAATAGTCGATGGATGTAATATAGTGTAGGTAATTAGTTAATAAATAGACGTAAGTAGGAATAATGATACATTAGCCAGCCATTACCGGCGACTTAGTGTAAGCGACAAAAGCAAATTTTACAGGAGAGGGTATTATTTAAATATTTCTTAAATGTGATACTAAATTGAATTTTACTATAAATGAATTTTGTAACCGAATGTGTTACAACTAGATTAAAAAAAATGGAGGTAAGTAGAGATGGGTCATGGATAAATATCATTAGGATAAATACTCAGGATAAATATGCATTTCTACTCGATATTTATCCAAAAACGTGGATAAATATTTTGAATCGTGGTTTATTATTTATATTTAGTAAAACAAAGTATATTTTTAAGACACTTTGTGTACCTACACAATTATAAACATTTATATTTTATATCATGTTTTTTAATTAATAGATTTTGTGTGTGAAATGTGAAAGAGAATCCTTGGGCTATTTCAAGTACAAACTTGACTTTATTTAGTACGCAGTAGACCCCAAGACCATAAAGTTGGGTCGCACTTTATTAACGCAGAATAGGTCAGCTCAAGGGTTACAGTTAAGACGGATATTTATCGGGCAAAAACCCATCTCTAGAGATAAGCCTTTTTCGGTGCGTACAATATTTTTGCAGTCTCTATCTAAAGCATTCATTCATATCAGTAGCATTGCTCTATCTACGGGTCCAGTTACCGAGTCGTCGAAATTCTCCTGTGTTTTTGTTGTAGATCTTTGTACTGACTTTTGACATTCGTCGTCGCTACTGACATCTAGTGAGAGATTTTTGAATAACCTTCTCACCGCAGCCGATACTTTTATAGGTATCACCACTGACGCTGATGTCGCTTTTCGATCGAATGTATTTATACGATCGAACACACAGAAATACTTTCGTCCACTGTGGTGGTGGGGAGAGATTTATGATTATTCATAAAAAAATTAGTCGAATTATTTCGCAAACAATTCTCAATAAATGTGTCTAAAGATTTTTGACGCGTTCAGGCGTTTAAGATAACACTTGCGATTAAAAATATACAACTAGGTGCTACACGTTTTTTTCCAACTTTATGGTAAACGACGAAACTGTGATTTATGTCGGTTGCGATAACAAGTGGGGTCGCTTACGTTAAGAGTTTTAAATATTAATTCAGTCAATTAAAACTAAAATATAAAAACAATTGAGCTAACGATAAACTAAGCTAAGGTAGAAATCTCGCTTACGATAAGTGCGATCTTAACTCGAGCTAGATACTCAGTTTTACACTTTGGACGTGGGGCTGCTCTTAAGTAGAATGGAGTTCAATTTCACTCGTAAGTTGAGCATGCTGTTGTACTTTACGATGACATTAAATTGAATTTATTTCCAAGAGAGAAAGACTCAATGTCACATGATGACATGAGTGTATTAGACAGCTAAATTTCAGACACGCTATGTGACACTAGCAGATTTGGAACTTGCAATTTAGTAGAAGTAGAATTTCTTTGTGAACGATTTGCCGCGAGCAGTAATGTGGCATTGCTGCGTTCGGGTTTTGAAGGGTTAAGGGTATTGGTGAATTACAGGCACATGGGACTTATCAACTTGTGTCTCAAGGTGAAGGGCGCAAGGGCAGTGTCCCGCAGATCTTTCAGATCCCCAGACCAGGCGTACGATTTGTTCGTCACTTCCAGAGATGGCGTTAAAACCCAATCAACCCGCCTGAGTTCTTTTACCCAAAGCAAGTTCCAAAATATTGGGCGGAAATATGAAATTTGGAATAATAAAAAGTAATTTTTTCTGAGTGTTCGATCTTTGTATTAATAATTATAACAAAATAGTGGAGCAATAACCCTTATTAAGTTACCCTTGACGAAATACTTTCATAGATTTCTCATAGATGGTGCTACAGCTAAAAAGTCTTTGAAAGAACGAAATACAGAGATACGACAACAAACACATAGAAAAATTTGTGAGTTCCGTGGCTTAGTTGGTATAGCGCTTGACACGGTATGCTAAAAGACGTCGGTTCGAATCCGGCCGGAAAGATTTTTTTCTGAGTGATCTTTGTATCAATAATTATAACAAACCAGTGGAGTAATTTCACATAAAAATAATTGAATATCAATTCAATAAAAATTTAAATACCAAAGTTACTACAAATGTCGATGTAAAAAAAAATTTTTTTAGACGAAAATGAGGCAACTCCACGCGATATCCACCCTGCAATTCTGTGGATTGTCACTACTAAGGATGCACATTATGATGTAAAGATTTTTTGTATGGATATATTACAATGCGATTTTCAAGCGAACCGATTTTATTAAATCAGTTCGCTGGAAAAAAAGAGGTCCCAAGTTCGATTCCCGGGCCGGGAGAAATGTTTCTATGGCCTAAATTTTTTTCCCTCGTGAGTTTTGGTGTAATTTGTGGTTGCCTATGTGTGTGTCCATGACACCCCGACACAGGGCTTCCCTAGTGCGAGGCTATGTGTTTGTGCGTTATTATTATTAATAAACATTTTGTAATAATATAATTCAATTTGAACAAAACTCGATTTACAGCAAATATTTAGTTGTAAATAGTTTTTGCTTTCGATTTTGGGTAGTAATGGGTTTTGCTTTTATTAACAAAGCGTTGGGTTGAAAGTCGGGCGCCTGCACATCTCTGATCGCGTCACTAGACATCATAAAACAAAACGTATTGTATCTTGTCAGGATTAAGCGTAGTTACGCGGGCGTGTTTTACGCTAGATTTCACTGTAACTTTATAGTGCTCTCCTGAACTTATACCTCAAGAAAAAGATATTCCAAAATGGCATAATATGCATTTGGACTAGACTATAGCCCTGGTACCATAAAATTCTTGCACCTCATACAGTTGACATTTCTTGCACATCAGAACGCAAATCTGGCCGAGTACTAACGCCTTCGTAATACAATCTAATAAATAACGGTACTCAGTAAAACATCGAACCTGCAATATTGAAATCGGGATAGAATTAAAATGTCAGCGAGTAAACACGAAGGCACTGTCCCTTTATGGCACTGTTGCTAGCTGTTGCGCAAGATTCGATCGGTTTTGTAACAGCACGGCGATTGTGCACTTACTATTCTGATATTCGTTGTCCGTATTTTTATAAACAAGTAGCTTTACATTACTATGTAATGTTTGTATCTTCTTCTTGTTCGGTTTTTAGTTACCCAATGCTGAGTGTAGGTCTCCTCATTTGCGCGCCATTCTTTCCGGTTTTGGACTATTTGTATTATATATTTGTACATAATGTAGGCTGCAAAATTACAATATATCTTCTTTGAGTCACTAAGGTAATCGATTCTTTCATGGGGAACTGTATACGTTTTTATAATAAGATTCCGCAGCAAATGTTAAGATTAAAACTTACATTAATACTATTTTAGTTAAAAATCATATTACAAAATTGAAGAGTATGTTTGACAATGATGTATGGAAAGACAACATGAGTCTAGATTCCACACAATTATGTTTCAAAGTGTACTCTTAGATCTATAGTTTCTTGCTCATTCTTCTCAGGGAGGTCGGCGTAGTGAACGAGCAGTAGCTTAAAAAATGACGTTTTCAAGTGTAAAGATGGAATAAATAATTATTTGAATTTTTTTGTAATTTCTCAAAAAATAAACTGTTTTCAAAAATTTTCTGTATTAACCTCTAGATAGCGGTGCCGAGAATGGTTCTCTTCTACAGATTATAACTTCCTATATCGTTAAACTTCATATTGCAAAAATTTTACCAAAATCATTGAGATATATTATTTCATCTATATTCAATGAGCTGCCTGCTACGGCTCATGTGAACAGTACCTGCAATAGTTAGCGCATGTAAAAGAAAAACACACAACGACTGTTCCGCTAGATGGACAGAAATAAAGTGCGTATTACCACACTTACAACTTAGTCGATTGCAGAGTGGGTTGTACACCTGTACAAAGTTGGTACGACAAAGATCGTAGCTACAAAGCAAGACACGTAGTTAAGATAACGTTTATCGAACCAACTGCTAGTTAGTGCGTGTAGTGTTACTACGCAATTTTATGTAACGTAATCGGTTTGGTTTGTTAAATATCAGGGATTGTAAACTTTTGTTCGAAGTATGTGTTCTAAAACAGATAATAGATCAAGTGGGATAGATTTAGTAGCAGTAGAGGTCCTTGTGAAAGAGTTCGTCCAGGGAAATACTGCCAGCTTACCTATTTCTGCCGCCAAGCAGTAATGTTAGCATTACTGTGTTCCGGTTTTGAAGGGTAAGGGTGCTGGTGAAATTACAGGCACATGGGACTTGTCAACTTATGTCTCAGGGTGACTTATGTCTGAGATCTTTGCGGTTTAAAGCGTTTAAAAGCGGTTTAAAAGTTATAGAGGAAATTGTGACACACCCATCATCGTCGGTCAAGGACAAATGCTATCGGAAATTTGTTTGTACAAATATTAGAAAGCAATAATTCACATGTTCATAGTAAATGCCTTTTAAAGAAGATCCCTTATACACGGATTTTTTGTTACACTTGTACCATACTGTTTTCTTATTACTAGTTATTACGGCATGAAGCCATGGCTCAGTCTAAGTTATGACTAATTAATAGATTCGGACGTTACTTTGCGGAAGTCCATGTTAATAAAAGTGGAAGTAATTTAATTTACTACTCCGCGAACAGAGTGAAGGTTAAATCATGCAAAAATAGCTGCGCCTGTGTTGAATATTTTTTTCATGCATGCATATTTTTCAGGGGTTGTTGATTAACAAGTGGAGAGGCGAAACACGTGTCGGGTATATTTTTGGTAGTGGCTTGTGACTGTAATTAAATACTATATTATGTAATTTTTCAATTTTCGTCAATTACAGCAAAGCTCAAGTGAATTTGGAATGAAACAATTGACGACACCCGTCAATTGTTTCGAATTCGGGCTGGTCAAAACAAATTAGATGACATTTCGTCTCTGTTTCTGGTTATATACTCGATGTTAAAAACCTATTACAAGGATCCGACAACAAGGACATATAAAAATTCGTAAGGTCCGCTGGTTCGTTCCGTGGCTTAATGGGCATAGCTTCTGGCACGGTTTGCTAGATGACGTCGGTTCGAATCAAGCCGGATCGCAGGAATATTTTCTAAATGTTCGATCTTTATATAAATAATAACTTAGCTTCTATTTGGGAAAAACGAATTTTATTACAACTTTAGAAGATGTCTTATATTATCGCAGTCGCTTATACAATGTCCCCAATATGTGACAGTCACGTTTAAAATAAAGATATACCTATATTTTCGTTCAACAATTGTTAGCAGATGCAAAGAACACGTTTTAATATCGTTTTCGTGTGTATAAAATTCGTGTCGAGATTGTACCACGAAATGTCATTGGGTTGTACACTGTAACATTTAATTAATAGAGGTTTGAGGTGTGAAATAACACATTATACCCTTTTAGGAAAATACAATGTAGATAATTGAATTAGGAACCAGTAAATCTATTACGTTTGTCAGGTCCTGGTTATTAATAGATGTTGGTTGAAGTTAGTTAGTTAAATAGAGTGTAACAAAAACATGCGATACAATTCAAAAGGAGTAAACCAACTTTAAAAATTGGGAGGTTCTCAATTTGACGGTTTTTTTTTAGATATATTACTCGATGATCCTTTTTCGTTGGAAAGGGGGTGCCTTAGAAGTGGTCTCACTTAAATTTGAATAAATACAAAAACTGACCTCAAAAGTACGTGGAATTACGTCTATTTGCTAAGTTTTATTGAAATATCCCCTAGTTCGCCACAATACAGGACTTAACACTGAAGATAATAAAAATCGGTTCTCACTACTTAAAGTATATTAAGAGAGAAAAACGCCTTGAATTGGAGAATAGCAAAATCAACCATTAAAATAATTGCTCCTTATAATAAAATTTAGGCGCTATATATATAAAAGGAAACTTCATGAGTGAACAGCCACCCTTAGAGGTGGATGATTTTCTTCAAAATGAAATGGCACCACTATGGCAGTACCCCCCTTTCCAACAAAAAAGAATCATGAAAATCGGTTCACAAATACCGGAGTTATCCCGTAACATACATACAAAAAAACATACAGTCAAATTGAGAACCTCCTCCTTTTTTGAAGTCGGTTAATAAAATAACGCACTCATTGCCCTGCCCTAGGGAAACCATGTGTCGCGGGTGAGATGGACACACGCATAGACAACCACAAATGACACCCAAACTCACGAGAGAAATAAATGTAGGCCATACAAATATTTCCCCCGGCCTGGGAATCGAACCCGAAAATATTTTATCTGTAAGGGTGGCAAATTAGTGGATGTGTGGAATTTCACCCAATTTCCGGTAACTGATTTTAATAAAAATAAGCAGGTAGGTGTAATATATATGAAAGTATAATGTTATGGTGACCTAGAGGTATGAAAGGAACTTCCAAACAATATACAGCACCTACCTTGTGTTTGGGCTCAAATGATTCGTTTTAACGAGGACGTCCATTTGCGTTTCAATTGTCGTTGAGAATGCTTATTTAAATTATAGTCTGAAGACTATACCTTTTCAATTAATTTATGACAAATTGTAAATTGACTTAAAATACTTTAACGAATTACCAGGTTCGTGAGAAGGTGCAGTTAAAGTTACAACAGTTAGGTTAAAAGTTCTGAACAATAAACTTTATATTGGAACATTATGGTTTGAGATATACTGCGCAGGAGTACACCGTGACTTGTAATGATGAGAACGGGGCATTTCAAAGAAAAAGTAATTTGTTTATAGATGTTGCAGTTCCACCAACGCATTTGCGATGTTATGGATAGTTCTTAGCAGCGCAATTTCCTGGAGTCCTAACTGGCAAGCAGTGATGGGAATGCATCGCGTTTTCTAGCAAATACTGAGTTAGTGATCCCTTGGTTATTACAGCTAGCACCACACAAGTATCATTATACCTAGTGTCCTTGTTTATGTGATAAGTGTGTTTTTATTTAATTTGTTTGTGTGTTAATTTAGTTTGTATTTTTTTGTTTTTTCATTTTTGTTTTGTTTGTGTCTTTGTTTCGTAATTATTTATTTATGTTTTACGTTTGAATATTTTGCTTTTCTTTTGTTTGTTTCGTTTTTTTTCTTTGTTGGTGTCATTTGTGGTAAATAAATAAATGTATTTTCTTTTTTCTTTCTTGTAAGTGGTGGCGTCACTTATCGATGTATACTGGTTTAAAAAAAAAATAGATTTATATTAAAATAGCTAAAAGTCAATGGGTGTTACTGTATTAGGACGCGTTCAAATTTTAGAAACACTGCAGCTGCGCGACTGTCGCGCTGCAACGTGACTGTATTGCATTGCGGGCGTTGGATGTGGAAGTCCTGGATTCGATTCCCGATAGGAATAATTTGGCCAATGAACTTTTCTAAATTGATTCTCGTCTGGATGCTCCAAGTAGTGCCCGATGAATTTAGTTGCTATTGCGAGCGTGGTCACAACAACTCAAGAAACTTTTATCGCAATTGAATTAATAATGGAATGACTACAGGACAAACATAAAAACATACAGAATACCAGGCAAATTGTTTTTTAATTGCTTTTTAAATACTATAAACATTTCTGACCAGTGTATTGTAAATTTTTGGCGCCACAATAAAGATACTTTTATAATGAAGGTATTTTTACAAGTTTTAAAATAAAATAAAAAGTAATTAGCAATATTTTTATTTATATTATTTTTGTATGAAAGTACTCCATTACAGTTGTCATAATTGAACCGCTGGGAGCTGTAAAGGTGCCTGGCTGAGTTTTACTACGAATGCATATTGTGTATGCATAGATGTTGAGTTTTGTAAAAAAGTCACTTCACTAATTGTGCTTTCCAGTTTATTTTGCCATCTAGAAACTTTATGTCTGTCTCTCCGATGCCAGTTTTTTTCAAGGTGTAGTTTAATACGTTTGGATTATTTAATTGATAAATATTTAATAACAAATACCATTAATGGGTAATGTGGTACAGAAGACATGTTTCGGGACATAATTAAATTAATAAAAATGGATGTAAATTAGAAGGTTAAATCGTGCAAATTTTTAGTAGCAATAGACCTTCTTGTGGAAGAGCTACCTTACCTATTTTACCAAGCAGTAATATAAGCGTTACGTGCTGGTGAAATTATAGGAACATGAGACTTGGCAACTTATGTCTCAGGGTGACTGGTGCAGTGGTAGTGCCCCTCCGATCTTGGCAATTTAAAGCTCTGAGTGGCACTGCAAATGTAATGGACAGGCAGTTATGTTATGCCGGTGAGTTTTTTTTTATGTTGCCAAGTAACAGAACGTACAAGTCGTGCACCTGGTGTTAAGCGACACGCCTGTCCATAGTAGTTGCAGGATCTGAGGGACACTACAACTGCGCCTGTCACCCTGAGGCATAAGTTGACAAGTCCCATGTCACATATAGCTGAAATAGGAACAACCGAAAATCAGCGTCTGTTTCGTGCTAGACAGATTGTTAGCGTCGTATATGCAAACTTAAAATTACTCAGTCTCTTTGGTACTTGGTACTTGATGTAACGGGCTAGTTTCTTTTCTGTTTTAGTCTTAAGTATTAGATTTAAGTGTGTATAGTGACTCAGTTTAATGAATACACGCTTCTCTTTCTTTGTTCTTTATTTTTCGAACTTGGCATCATAAAAAGAAAATATCAGGAGTTGTTGATTGTTTGACGCTCAGCCGAAGAATCAGTTTTACGCATGTTATATGCATTAATTTAATATAAATATAGCGTACATTAACATGATATATTTCAATAGGTTCATCATGTAGGTACTTTTTGGTTTTAAAAAATGAAGTATGACATGTTGTGTAAGCAGGTGCGAAGAACTGGATTGTCTGTGTTAGCACAAAACACTGTATCTATATAAAACGTGTCACAACACGGTAGTTGTGTTAACCGCTCAAGTTTGTCGTGCAGTTTGCAGTGTCGTGGCTAGTATATTTAAATGAAGTTGTTCACATAAAGCAGGACACGATTAACTGTCGCTCACGATTTTTTATCGTTACAATGACAAACTGTCGTCACAGTGGGTAAAAGCTAGAACGACAGTCGCTCAACGATAAAAAATCGTCCACGACAGATAGTCGTGATATGGGAACAGGCTAGACACAACAGTCGTCCAACGATAATAAAACGTGACGACATAGTGAGAGCGCGCCCTTAGGTGATCGCATGTTAAAGATTTTTGATACGATATCAAGCCATTATAGTTTTCAACAATTTTGAACTTTAAAGATAAGTTCTTTAAAACGAAAATTAAGCAGCACGAAATACCCACCAGTATAATTCAACATTTTCCCAATTACAGAGTTAGTGGGCTCAAGCATAATTCGTGGTCCACATTTACGGCTTTGCTCTTTTTGGTTGCGACTGGTCGGGTAGGGTTAATGCCCTTTGCCTGATTAAAGGAGTATCATTTTAATCTTGAAAGTTTTATATAGTCCATTACGTTTTATGTATGTAGTATTATCTGAATAAATCCTTAAGAGGGAGCAGAGGAAAAATTCCCAATCTTCGATTTGATTTTAGAGGGGTATATCCACTTTAAAGTTAAAAATAAAATATTGTATGAGTAACTACACGATATATTCAAGCATAGACATTAATCAGAAACATAAAACAATAAAGTTTCCTCGATAGATAAAAATCACGAAATGACCTCTAATTTTCACATTTTTTCGATTTATCCTCGAAATGCTACAGGGTATTACTTATATTTATGCATGATCGACAACTGTCACTACGGATTTTTTTAATCCCTTTAGTTTTAGAGTTATTCCGCTAAAACGAATTTGGTACTTTTAATGCGCAAAATTTCAACATCTCCTGTCGCATGTCACGCGAACTTCAGGCATATATGTATTCTTTTCACAAATTTGAGCGGAACCAAGGTAAAAATTTTTTGGCATGCTCCCTCTTAATTAACAAGAAATTCAAACTATGTAGTTATTTTTGGAATTTGTTCAAAAGGTTAAATAGTATTAAGATTTATTAATAGAAAGAAACATTCTAATTTCAACAGAGAAGCAGGCTTCGCCATACCACCAGTACGGTTTCCAGTATTTAATATTAATAAACATTTATTTCAGGTATAAAAACTCGTATACATTAAAACAATTAAGTAATAATAATACGATTACATACTTAACGCATAAAATGTAATACAAAGTTTTACCTTTGGACGTTTTAAAAATAAAATAAACTAGACTGTTTTAATTTATCTAAAGTTTAAATTTTTTTATGTGAAATTACTCTTCTAGTTTGTTATAATTATTAATACAAAGATCGAACACTCAAACAAATTCCTTCGATCCGGCCGGATTCTCGCCAGGGCTGGTAGCTGTAAAGGTATCTGGTAACTGGATGATGAAATACTTAAGATTTCTCATAGATGGCGCTACAGCTAAAAAGTCGTTGAAAAACCAAATACAAAGACACGACAACAAGCACATAGAAAAATTTGTGAGGTCCGCTGGTTCGTTCCGTCGATCCGGCCGGATTCGATCCGACGTCTCCTAGCAAACCGTGCCAGACGCTATGCGAACTAAGTCACTGAACGAACCAGCGGACCTGACGAATGCATCTATGTGCTTGTTGTCGGATCTTTGTATTGGGTTTACAACGACTTTTTAGCCGTAGTTTTTTGAGTAGCGTATATCTTTGTATTAATAATTATAACAAACTATTGTTGTAATTTCACAAAAAATAATTGAATATCACGCTGTTTTGACATTCAATAAAAATGTAATTGTTAAAATAACATAAAATATTTTTTAAAACGTATGTAGTGTTGTAAATTGGAATGTTCTTTGGAAAATCAATACTAACTCAGCTCAGAATATGGGTGGTTTGCATTAATATTATATACAACCTGGTTGATGACTTTTCCATCTCAGTCAGCCATGACCATAGAACGTATAAACGGCATGAAACGTTGGTTTGTTTGAAAAAAAAAAAAGAAATACACGCGATTTAGTCCCGAAAATAAACAAATGTAAATATTAGACAACATAACATGCGTTGCTCTCTTCCCATTTTCTAAGTAAGTAACTAAAGCATTTACGGAAATTGGAAACAACGACGGTACCACAAACACCCAGACCGAGACAATACAGAAAAAATTGTTTTTCTACCTTGACTTGGCCGTGAATCTCCAAGATGGCCACGCCATGAATGTTACAAGCCACTCGAACACGGATGTCGTAAAAAAAATAGTTGAATTCCCTAAATCCAAGCATTTTTATAAATATTTGTAAACAAAACATATATCGTTATTTAAAAATTATTCGCGAAAGTAACCACACCACGTAATTTAAACATGAACAGAAGTTACCTCACTACAATTTGACCCGAAAATTCAGCAATTAACAAATAATTTGCATTAATGCCATTGCAGTGGATCGGGTAACAATGTCGTAAAATTATCATTATGAACCGAAATTTACGTTACGTAACGTTTTATTTGCATAAACTATTATTTTTTCAATCTTCCACTACAAAAGCGCTTAATTGGACGTTGAACAAAATAATAACAATAAATAATAAAATAGTTTATTTATCTCAACATATTAATAAGTAAAAATAAATGTAAGCTCTACACAGTGTTTAGTAACAATAGTGGTGTGAGATAAATAGGTATATAGCTCACTTAGTACAATGGTGGACTGTTTCACAACGCCGGTGATATTCTGCTACAGCCTGCCATGTTCATAAAAAGAAAAATAACTATACACATTATCAGTCTACTTCTAATATTTCAAGCCGAACATTAGACACTTACCACACACATGAATCGCTATTTAGATATTTTCGTTACTGTTAAACACAGAGCACTATCCACACATAACTACACTACAATGCTTACCTCTAAGGTTTGCCTGGACCTCATTCCTGAGCCTCTTTCCTATAGAGCGGTTAACAATCACTAACAGCAATAATGTACCAGAACACCAAAGTAGCAATTACTTTGTACTACCCCAGACAATCGGAACGAGCCATAGAGACCACACGAAACAAACGGAGTGTTAGCCACTGGGTTATTGAGTCAATCAAATATTTTGGGCGAAATGATATTTATCTTTTTAGAAATAAAACTCTGTCACTATAAAATGAGCTATGTCCTTTGACGTATTTATTACGGAAGAGAATTTCTAGTATAGATTTTTTAAATAATTATAAAAGCTTTTTTATGGAACACACAACAGCATATCCTTGAGGATTATATCTGTCAAGCAAACTAACCACTATTGATATAAGTTTTTATACAAAAAAGTGTAGTACTGTATTCAGAACTATAATGAATTTCAAAAAAGAACGTCGCACTTTTGCTAATTAAAATATTAATTAGGACGCTACTCAGACGCTATATTGCCTCCTGATTGGTTAAATTGGCCTACAAGTCTTGCAACCGGGCCATAAAACTTTAGAAAAAAATGATCGGTGAAAATATAGGCGGTACTTGGCCAGTTCTATTCTATCTCTTTGGTTTTTTGTTTTGTAGCGTTTGTTTGGTTTCGTCTAAACATAAAACGAGGTTGTATGGTGGAACATTTGCCTACCATAAACCAAATGGGTTAAAACTTATTAAAAAAAAAAAATACGTTTATTGTCATGAATTGTTAACAAAATATATATAGGTAGTAAATATTGGTTCTGTTTCGTCATTTTATTTACTCGTAGAAAAAGTAATGCATGCAATCATTACGTAATTAGGTCTTAAAATCTCGTACACCTATTACTTCGGTACTGGACTTTAAGAACCCTCATTATGCAACGATTGTATAAAATAAAAATAAAATAATAAAAAAATATATAATTTTTTTTTTTTAATTTTAAAATTTTATCATATTTTTATAAATTATTTTTTGTGAAATTACTCCACTAGTATATTATAATTATTAATATAAAGATCGAACTCTTAGAAAAATACTTTCATAGATTTCTTGTAGATGGCACTACGGCTAAAACGTCGTTGCAAATGAAATACAAAGATTCGACAGCAAACACATAGGAAAATTCGTGGGGTCCGCTGGTTCGTTCCGTGGCTTAATTAGTAATGCCTCTGGCACGGTCCCCGACCGGATCGAAGGATTTTTTCTAAGCGTTCGATCTTCGTATTAATAATTATAAAAAAATATAAAGATTTTAATATCAAGTTTAGTGAATAACACGATATCTTACTACATTCAATAATTTGTGTGAAATTATTCCACTAGTTTGTTTTACTTATTAAAACAAAAATCGAGCACAAAGAAAAATTTGGACGGCTGGACTCCAATTAGCAGACCTTACAAATTTCTGTATGTCCTTGTTACAAATCTATATTTTTGGTTTTAACGACTTTTTGTAATAATAATAACATAAAGATTTTTAAAAATAAAATGTTATGGTAGACTTTTACTATATTAAGTAAGAACATTAAACTACAAAAAATTCAACACGTGTGAGAGTATAGTATTAACGCCTATTGCATTAATTTCATTTGTTAATGACAAATTGCAAACTATGTTATACTTTATTCCAATATACAATAGTTACTTACAATATATTGTGTAAAATAAAACTGTGAGTTATTTATTTACATCCATCTACCTATCGACCTACAAACACAAATCTGTGATCATAAAACTCGATGAAAGGGGAAAGTTATCGAGCTTATCTGCGAATCGATTCGGAATATTCATAAATCGATTTAGTGCTCGGGCAATTTTTGACAAAAAAAATTGTTAATATGTTTTATTTTACGTCGCGTAACATGATCTTGAATTTGTTCAAATATTTAAGCGCATTTGTGCACAAATCAGGTTGATATTACCTTATTTAGCTTAACAATTTTTGATACCTTGTCAGTATAGTGTGAATATTGACACCATTTATGTATGGGACACTAGCCTTTACATCACCAGCTTTATTGTATGGGGTCAAGCAAACTATTGTCTGTACCTAATGTGACCATTATTTTTTCTATATTAAACATTTTTTTTCATGCATGCGCCCGTCACTCCGGGACCTAAGTTGACAAGTCCCATGTGCCTGTAATTCTACCAGCACCCAAAACGGGAACTCAGTAATGCTCACAGTACTGCTTGGCGGTAGAAATAGGTAACAATACTTCCCTGGACGAATTCTTTCAAAAGGAGCTTTACTGCTTTAAAACATTTTTTTGCGTTATGTTTAGTTTATTGATTATCTAAAATCATGAAGAGTTTTAAATACGTATTGTATTTATAACGACAAAAAAGGAAAAAAATATCGCCGTCACGAGATATCGAAATTCGACTATTAAAAACTTTGTTTTGTCATCCGAAAAAAAAACATTGATATTTTATTTTTGTACCACTTCGGTTACACACGACGACTTTAGATGCAGACGCGCGCCTGTGAAATGCGCGATTGGATCGCTACACTTGCGATTTATAGGCGATTGCATCGCTACAAACGCGCGATTGCGTCGATACAAATGCGCGACTGCATCGATACAAACGCGTGACTGCAACGATACAAACGCGCGACTGCATCGTTACAAACGCGTAATCGCGCGTTGAATCATTATGTACAAAAATCTGTATAGGTTTATGCACATTGTTTTGTTTTCTTAACTGTAAATTTAAAAGTGAAATTAAGAAATACATTAGACAATTAATTTTAAACGTGCATCGCGGTTGTATCGAGTTTGCATCGCGTTTGTATCGCGTTTGCATCGCTGCTAAAAGTCGGCGTGTGTAAACGCCCTTAAGGTTTAGGTATTAAATATCACTCTTTAATACAATTTGCAGGCAGTTCTTTTTTAAATTACCTTAATTTGACATTAATATCCTACAGTTACGCGATAGGTGTAATAACTATCGAGTAAAATTTGGTGATTTTAACTCAATATTACACTTATTTAAATACTTATTTAAACACTTCGTTTAAGGAAGGAAGTATTCGAAAGTACGTTCTGAGATATAACGACGCGACTTTCAATATGAAATTGGCAAGTTTGCCAATGGAATCTGGTCGAATTTCTTTCTCCTTTTCAATCGATGTTTTTTTCAAAGCCGTCGTTGTCGATGAGATCATAGACAGTAGGATGTTCTTGGGTAGTGACACGATGCGAATTCCGTTACTCTGGTACTCATAGTACAGTGAATTTCTTAATTTGAGATCAAAATCAAAAGAATAATTTATTCCGTATAGGTAATATAAATTACACTTGAAAACGTCATTTTCAAGCTACTGCTTGTTCACTGTGCTGACTTCCCTGAAAAGAACGAGCAAGAAACTCTAGGGATTGTTCTTTTAAAATAAACTTAAATGCTATGGAATACATTTAGAATAAAATACGTGTTGAATCTAAACTCATGTCGAACTTTCCATTTTGTAATATGATTTTTCAATTAAAATACTTTTAACGTAAGTTTCAAACTTAGGAAATAATAATTTTAATATATGCTCCCTAATCTTGTTTTAAGAACATATACAGTTCCAAAATCTCAAAAGTAAGTGGCCAGGAACCAGTAAAGAGAGTGATAGTAGTCTCAGTACAGAGTACTAAAAAAACTGACCTCAAAAGTCATTCATCCCTAGTTTGCCACCCCTAGAGGTGCAATATTTTCTTCAAATTTTAATAAAAACACTAGTGAGGTATCTTCTTTCCAACAAAAAAGAATCATCGAAATCGATTCACAAATGCCGTACTTATTGCGTAATATACATACAAAAAAAAACATGCATTCCAATTGAGAACCTCCTCTTTTTTGAAGTCGGTTAAAATGATGGGTCGACGATGAAAGAAGTGGCATCGTCACATGTTGTTTCTTCTTGTGACCGCTAGAGGCGCTGTACAATTTGCCATACAAAATTGTGAAGTAATTAAGGCGGTCGCAAGCGACAACTGTCGCAGTAAACTCGTGGTAGAGGCAGTGGTAATTGGTGTGGCTGTCTGACACATTTATCATGACAGAAATTTGTACTGTATCGTGACGAAAGACATCAATTAACGAACATATACTTAAACCAATGGCCGTGCATAGCATTAAATTAACGAGTAAAGTTAGTTCTTTTACGTTAAATGTAATTTATTTTTTCTGATTTGATTATTTATGGCTATTAACCAATTAATTAAAATTTCCGGTTATTTTAGAGAATTTGATGGAAATTATAGCACAAAACCGTAAAAGTGAGATTTATGATTGGCAATTAAGTTGCTTGCTGACCGTGAATTAAATTAAAACATCAAGAACAATTTTATTGAAAAATTTATTGATCGCAATAATATAAGATTAATAGAAAGTTTTTATTAATATTGTACCGTTACAGAAATTATACAGAAAATTGATTTAACAACATATAAATTTTGTCCCGAATTTAATATGCTCTACTCAGTCCCGTTTGTTCTTCAGTTTTGACTTCTGCATCTGCAATTTCTACCTTTGAACGCCACACGGCTCCTGGCACAGCTTAAGTTTGGCCTACCAGTATTGTGCAGAGATTTGTAATTCCCAGCATCTGCAAAAGTTGGTACCGGGACATCCCGGGACATAGCAAAACATGTTAATTTAAATTATAATCACTAGCACGGAAATAAAAACCATTTATTAGAGCGTCATTAAAAAGTCAGCTCAAGCAAAAATCAATGAATATAAATTATTAGATAAATATTTACATGAATATACAAATTTAGCGCAAAATTTGAAATTGCAAACATAAATAAACTTTATAATTATTAATACAAAGATCGAACACTCAGAAAAAATTCCTTCGATCCGGTCGGATTCGAACCGACGTCTTCTTGCATACCGTGCCAGACGCTATACCAACTAAGCCACGGAACGAACCAACGGACCTCACGAATTTCTCTATGTGCTTGCGTCGTGTCTTTGTACTTGGTCTTTCAACGACTTTTTAGTCGCAGCGCCATCTATGAGAAATCTATTACAGATTTATCACCCAGCTAGTACCTTTACAGCTACCAGTCCTGGCGAGAGATGTCGCTATTCACTGTGTTAGTTAAATTTTTATTGAATTGATATTCAATTATTTTTTGTGAAATTACTCCACTAGTTTGTTATAATTATTAATACAAAGATCGAACACTCAGAAAAAACACGAACGTTTGTTCGTTCCGTGGCTTAGTTGGTATAGCGTCTGGCACGGTATGCAAGAAGACATCGGTTCGAATCCGACCGGATCGAAGGAATTTTTTGTGAGTGTTTTTTCTGAGTGTTCGATCTTTGTATTAATAATTATAACAAACTAGTGGAGTAATTTCACAAAGAATAATTGAATATCAATTCAATAAAAATTTAATAAATAAACTTTGTTAAAATTTGCACTTTTTATTATTATGTTATTTAAAATCAAGAAGAATCTATACTATTACTATATTTTCATAACGACGTTCTTTATACTAATTTAATTTTTGTATATATGTATATGTATGTTTATTATATATATTTGTATGTTAGCATATTAAATTAAATATTATAAACTTGCACACCCACGTATACCCTGTTCATTCAAACACACCACCACATACACAAATAAAACACTTCACCCACATGCACACACACTCACTCACTACTACATTTTATTCTTTGATATTTTTCATCTTTAGTTGATTTTAATTTTCTTTTCTTTGTCCTTTTTACAAATTAAATCCTGTATTACTTAAACTCAATCACACAATCTTAATTTTAGATATTGTTTAGAATAAGGAAGAGCGGGAACCACTAGCACAAGTATAATTTATTACTTAAAAGGGATTCTCGAGCCACTAAAATTGTAAAGATTGTTTCTTGAAATAAAAACATTTTTTATTTAGATTTTTTTTTGAATTTAATTATCAATTGAACTTCACTTATAACACCACATCAAGCATGAGTTAGTAACTGAATGAATCAAATTTAGCCGGAAATTTACCAGGAATTTCGCCGTCAACACCGAAATGTTCAATACTGCAAATTCCCGGGAGCGAACCCAGTTTGGATCAAGTTTGAGCACTATAGGTTAGGAGTCAGGCGTTTCAAGGAGAAAAGCGAATTTCTCTTATTTTTCCCTTTCAGGAAAGGTATCATCATACAACGCGTGCTTATAATGGCCTTGATTTCATTAAACAAATATTTTTAATTAAATGTTGAGAATGCATTAAGGTTCTCTTTTATACTTCAGTCGATCGAAATAATCCTTTTGCATCAATTTACGATAAACTTTATTCAATTGTTAAAACGGAACCAATTAGGAAGTCAAAAACGTTAATAAAATGAATGAGATCAGATTGCATATATTTGAAAGTTTTAATGTGGTCTGTGGTTTTAACACTAATTGCGTGATTCTGAGACGTGTGGTGTATTGTACACCGGGACAATTTATCCGCTCACGCGATGCGCTCATCCTACCGCAAAATGGCGGCTATTTGGTTTCGCAAATTAGAAAAGGATTCAGTTTAAATAAGTTTTTATAAATAAAAATTATTATTCTGCATTGCTAAATAAATACCCTCCGTACTACAACAAAAACATCTCAAATAAAATGCAGTAATACACCGCAAATCCTGCACTTAAAAAGCACTAATGAAATTTTTGGTGTCCTTGGGTAAATATGATAATATTCCGTTTGAGTGGTTCTAACGTTTACCATGAAATTACTCCTTAAAATATAGTTTATAAACATTTATATTCAGGGTAAACTTAAAAAACGCTACTTACGGTACGTCTTCAATAAATAAACACCGAAATCACCAGCCTAAACAATAACACACACGATTGTCGTGACGTATTTTTGAAGTTGTTTATTTTTTTTATAAATGACCAAGACCCAAGCATTAAAAACTTTATGGTTTGCTAGAGTAGTTACCGAAATAGCAATTAGTATTAGTTCTTTTACCTGTTATAACTTCGATATCCGATAAATCGGTATAAAATCATCACCGGCACCTCTAGGTGTGGTATGCGTCTATGGCTGCATGTATCGCGTGAGCGGATAAGAGACATAATGGCATTTTTAAATAAAAGCGCTGCTACTAGCTTCCATACAATATTTAGAAGCGCAACTACAGCGCCACAGTCAAGCCACGCGCGCGTTTCTTTTTTAGAAGCAGTATCGCTCCTTGTGTAAGAGTTTGTGTAGAGAAGTACTGCCAGCTTATCTATTTCTGCTGCCAAGCATTAATGTGAGCGTTACTACGCTCCGGTCTTGAAGGATGTTCGAGGTCTTGGTGACCGTTGTTGTTAATCGTTGCAACACGGATTAAATTTATAATTTATTGCCCAAAATAGTTAAAATTATGTTATGTTAAATGGGGAAATTACAGGCACATGGGACTTGTCATCTTATGTCTCAGAGTGAGGGGCGCAGTGGTAGTGCCCCTCAGATCTTTGCATTTTGAACCTCTGAGTGGCACTGTAACTGTTATGTTCCTTGCCTGTAGTTCCTTGCCTTTATATTTTGGAATTGCTAACAGGAGTGCCTGGGTGTTCGGCTCAATATTATGACTCGGTTACTGAGTCAAAGCGGCTTGCGACTAGACGTAAAGACAGATGTATAATATAATAATAATAACGCACACACTCAACATAGCCCCGCACTAGGGAAACCCTGTGTCGCGGGTGCTATGGACACACACATAGACAACCACAAATTACACCCAAACTCACGAGAGAAATAAATGTAGGCCATACAAATATTTCTCCCGGCCCGGGAATCGAACCTGGGACCTCTGCGTGGCAGTCCGGCATGGTAACCGTTCGGCCACAGAGGCAGTCAAATATGTGGTCTTATAGCACCTACATTAAATATTATAAAACATAGTCCAAGGTATCAAACATCAAAAGTGTTCAACAGTCTGCCTCTTGATTTAAAAATGGAAACGGATCCAAATGTTTTTAAAAAATCCTTGAAACATTTCTTACTGAAAAAATCATTCTATCATATTGACGAATTTATCCAATTTTGACATTGTAACATTTAATTGTAGCATTTTGACATTGTTATATAAGTCATATTACTTGTTATGTGTTTGTTAAATATGAATTGGAATAATTATTACAATTTCATTACATTATAGTCTTTTTTCCGACACAATGTATGTTGTTATGGATAATGAATAAATAAATGAATAAATAAATATGGACTGGCGTGTAGCTTACCATCAGGCGCGCGATTGGTTCGTCCAGTCACTTGATGTTATAAAAAAATGTTAATGTTATGCACCTCATCTACACCACTTATTGAAACGCTCTAAAATACAGACGGTCGAGAATGATCGATGGTAAAAGTGCTGGTGAAATTACAGGCACAGTGGCAGTGCATTAGATCTTTGCGATGTAAAGTGGCACTGCAATTATTATGGGTAGGCGTGTCGATTACCACTAGGCGCACGACTTGTCCGTAACGTCGCGTGATAACGTAAACAAAAGTCTACATATTGTACGAAAATTCTCATTTGAAGACACCCTGATAATACTAAGTAAGTCTAATTTTACCCCTTCCTTTGGACTGTTCATAATGCGTTTGTCATAAAAACAAATTAGTTTAATAATCCCTTCATTATATTCCGTGAAGCCAATAGCAAATTATCATCCAATGGATCTATTAAATTAAAGACCGTGTTCTCAGGGCTCCCCTTTGAAATGTGGAAGTGTGGCATTGTTCAGATATCATCTTCCTATGGGAAGATAATCCTCATGCTTTAATGTATAATATTCGTATTAGAAAAATGTGAGAGTCGTGATCTTGCATGGTAGGTATTGAATAAATAACTTCCTATTCTCTATATATATATATATATATATCCTTCCTTACATTATTTCGTCAGTATCAAAGTATTTGATAATAAAGTTTTTTTAAATGAAATAGATTTTCTCTTGATCTCTACCTCGCTCAGGAGCAAAAATAGAATCTACGACGGAACGAGCTCGCCCAGAAGATGCCTATGCAGTCGCATCTTAAAGTTCCCGGTGTTCTATGAGTTCGGAAACACAGTCGCAGGCAGCCAAATAATGTATTATTGCTAAAGTGACTGAAAGAACGAATGATTTCCCATATAGTCTATTCCTTATTAAAAGTAGGAAAGACATAACACTATATGAACCGTATAATGCCATCTCTTTCTTTTTAGATGTTCCGAATCGTGTTATCGTAGTATAATGTTAAAGTACTTAATATTATTCACATTTAGAGAATTTTAACGGCCAAAACAATAAAAGTATGTAATAATGAAATCTATTAAAATTACGCTGTTTTCAATTATTATTCCGTATTTTCATGAAGAAAAATAAATAAAACAAGCTGAGTCTTGATAGTCACGTTGCGAATTCGGAACAATAGTCTAGTGTCAACTGTTAGTTTCGTCAAGGCGCATATAGATGGCGCTGTCATAATTTTACGAAATAAACATGGCGTATTTTTATTTTACGAGAAATTGTTTCCTATGTGCTATTAAATAAAATATAAACAAAATATTGAAGAGATATATGTAAATAAATAAGTTCAACTTAACTTTTAATCATTACAAATCAATATTAAGACAATAAAACTGAAAATAACATTGTTTCCATTGCATCCGTGTAACTATTTTAAGATTGCTAAATTTGAATAAAGAATGTCGTATTTTAATCCGTAAAAAAACATACGACAACGTAGTATTATTTGCAATGTAACTCATGTTACTTGCTGAATGGATATCCCATCCAATTTATCACAACGTAATCTTGTTTAAGTTTTTGTTGCCGATTGTAACTCTATCTCATGCTTCATGTATCATTATCACCTTTAGCTTTTTGTTCAGGTTCCCTTGGGAACTTGGTAACCAAGTATATTTATAATTAAACTCCATTGTCCTCTGTTAATGGAGTGACAATATTTTATGTTTTAAGCAGGATAATTTATATACATCTATTCATCCATGTCCAATTAATAATAAACATGATATTTAATACATAATATGCATAATACAGATAATATGTTTAATAAATTATGTTATTGTAAAAGAAAATGTATATAAATCATTGATATGTGAAAAAAATTTTATCGACAAATACACTATGAGCAATATGTACCTGTAATAATGTTAAGGTTTTAGTATATAGAATAGGGTTAGAATTAGTTTAAATTTATCAGATTTTTGTCATTTGCTGTGCCCTTACAGGATCCATAAATTGAACTTAATTTATGTTACCTACCACCTTGTATATAACATTATGGTATGCAATAAAGTATTGAATATTGAGTACAAAATATCATATTTTCTATATCTATCATTGAAAAATTGAAATAATACTTTAATAGGAAAAATATTCATTCAAATAGAAAAGTATTTAGTCAAAATTAAATAAGTCTCGCTAAAATGTAATTAAAACAGACACAATGTTGTAAAAACTTCATAATATACATTTCTGAACGGCGTTTGATTATTATTTTTCTAGGTATATACTATATTAATGTCTGTAACTTATAATTTTATACATTGTACAATGAACTGTGATTTCAACTACGGTCATGCCTTTGCAACCTACTTTTGTGCCATATATATTTTTTTAAATGGCAACACCGTTATCTTTAGAAATGATAGACATTTCTACGTATGTCAATAGCGAAATAGTTTAACAAATGCGCAGCACATAATTTGGGTTTACATAATACTATAACGCAAATTTTTAAACATTACAAAAAGTATTATGGTAGGGGTTGTGCAACATAACAGCGCTACCAGCTACTTATCGTCTTTTGTTTAAAATAAATCTCCCGATAAAACAATAACGTGTGGTATCAACATACTAACAGTATTTCCCCCTTTTTGTCACGTGCTTTGTGACATTGGTCACGGCTGATCCCCTGCATAAAGTCGTTATCACGACCCTATTGTGACGAGAGATAAAAAAGTTGGCGAAAAGGGCATGACATTGAAAGGTTATAGTATTTTTTTTTTTTCACTTTGCCGTTACATTAAATTGTTTTAATAAAGGGATACAAAGGTTAATTGGCATGTATTAATTTGTAATCAATTTTACGCAGAAATGAGAACTCTGTGTCCTGTAAAGTGACCTTTAAAAATTCATAATAATGGCGCAGCAAAGTCTTCCAATTTATAACTCCCCCCTTTTTGCGTGGAGGGTTAAAAGTAACAAATAATAGTAAAAACCCTTCGATAAAGTAGGCAAAAAATTCGACAACACGAATTTATGTGGACAACGGCACGTCTCTCTTTAAAGTCAAAATTTAGGCTCAACTCTAGCATACTTACGATAGGATCTATAATGCAATGCCTAGTTATAGTAATTATCTGATGACGTTATAATAAATATTTCCATGGATTTTAAGGGATATAAACGAAATATTCATCAAGTAATCTTAAAAGGCATCTTCTGCCTTTAAAGGCTAAGAAGATAAAACCAAGATTAGTAAATCCACTGCATATTTTACGAAACTTTGTGAAAAGCTTACCCAGAATCGTTACTATAAAACCCTTATGGATTTATGAACCATCATAATTTATACCCCAGTTCTTTAACAAAAGCCACTTTATTACCAATGACAATAAACATATTATTATGAATTTTGGACCTGCAATATTAAAAGTATCATAATAATTTGCGCCGTTGCAATATAAATACATGTGGCATAAGAAGAAATAAAAACCATAGATACAGTTTTTCTTTTTATTCACAGTCATAAATAAACATTTGAAATTTAAGAGCGATTTCTCTAAGCTATTATTTCTTTATTTCGATTTCACACAACAGCAATTGGTTATAAAAAGGTTATTAATTAGGGTATTAAAAGGTCGCACTAGACGTAAATAGGGAACCATGCCGTACCTGAGAAGCATTACACTGTAACCGCCCTTTGTGTTATTTTACGGGGAAGCGATTTTGTGTTGAAATGCAGTTTGGAAGCTCGAAATGTTATTAAAACTCAATTAGTTTTATTTTAAGCCATTCTAAATGTTGTAATCGTGTCTCCTGTAAAATTACAAAAAACAAAACTTACAATGTAATGTTTCTCAGGTACGGCATTATTAAACCCCGAAATAAATTGTTTCAACATCGTACGTTTAGGATATGCTAAAAAGGCAAATTCAGATAATAAAGTAAGTTCATTGTAAGCAGTAGTGTAGATAACCTCGGGATTTATTGGCATCCAATTTGCCAAGGTGTAAAACTATAGTGAAATAAAAACTTTATAGGTTTATTTTATTTGTAAGTCAATGGGTTTATTGTACAGATTCTGTGTATTTGGACGACGAAACTCCATGGAGTAATTTGTTCCAGGTTGGCAGGTTTTTGAAATAAATACTCTAAATGATAAAATGTGTACAGATGCTTGTTTTGAATGAATGAACAACCCTTAGAGTTCTTATTCATTCTTCTTAGAAGAATCAGCTTTACGAATGAGTAGTATACTTTAATTAATGTAACTATTTCAAGTGCCATTTGCTGAGGTATGAAATAATTATAATATTTGGATATTTAAATAAACGATGGTTAAAAAACCTGTTCTTTACGTAAAGAAAAATTAAAAATAATTACGAGTATATTCCTAGAAAGATACTCCATGATCTTGTAAAGAAAAACATCACTAAAAGTCCTTTATGCGATTATACATACTCCACAACAAAAACATAAATTCAAATACGCATTTGTTTTCAACAAAACGTTTAAGGCACATTCGTTTACTTGAGTCATGCTAATGTGCCTCCTGAGACATTGAAATTTATATCATTCCTCTTAAGGAGCTGATGTATTTGTTAAATTCGGTTCAGAATGTAAATTAGATGCAATGTGAACAAGCTTTTGTGTGTTTAGTTGCTTGGTGCGTTCCCTTGAACGCACCATATATGTATGTATGTCTGGTTGATTTTTGGTTTTCTACAACAGTTGGGATCGTTAAGAATACATTTGATACGCTGATCTTTCAGATTAGTGACACGAAAATAAGTGTTAGTGGTGTTGTTTTTAATTATATCTGCAGTTTTATTTCTGTGTGTACTTATGTTATTGTTATTTTGATTTTGTAGTTTCCAGTGTCGAATGAAACCTTAACTGTTTACAGTTCATATTGAGAGTTTATTTGTCTAAATCGCGCATAGTTATTTTTTTTAAACCAATATGTCGTGTCCTTTACGGTCCCATGCTCATATATTCGTAATTTTCTCTTATTTCATCAATTTCATTTAGTAAAAATTCATATTGTTAGAATAAAATATATTACAAAACGTATGTAGCGGAAATTGGAATATTCTTTGGTAAATTAAAATTAAATATATAAATTAATAACTTTTGTAAGTACATATACTTCATTAATAGAGTTGTTTGTATTAATATTAGATATAACTCGTTGATGACGTTACCATCATAAACAGCCATGGCCATGGGACCGTCCAGTATAGAGCCCGAAACGTTGGTTTGTTTGAAAAGATAAATATACGCTACTTGGATTCGAACAAATAGTTTCATTTTCAATGTTTACAGCTCAGTTTAAACAAACAGACTTCGGCTTTAGTGAAACATGATGCGTTACTACAGAGTTAAAAAATCTCTGATATAACTTCAAGCTTTACCGCTTTACTGCAATCGCCAAACCGCTTTCCGAGCATTAAATAATCCTTATTTTTATTTATTATTTTGCCTCCATCTGCGATCAGAGTCATTGGCTCTGGTTTTAATATAGTTTTGAATGAAGAATTCTGAGATGCTTTTCTTCCACAGTCATTACTCGGCTGATTATATTCTACAGATTTATCTTTCTAGTATCTTTGACTTTTTCTAAAGGATAATTCTTTTAAAATTACTACATTATCAACATCAATACCGGAATAACATAATCACTATAAACAACCAATAGAAAGAAAACATATCAACGATATCGAAGTGAACATTCAGATCCCTAATTGCAATTCAGAGGATCGCAATTAATGTAGAAAGCTTGACCCTACCCAATGATTAGAAAACATGCGATTCTACGAATTAAAGTAATTCACTGCCATTAGCTGTCCTTATTCATTTTCCAGTTTCTATAGATACGATATAATTTAGGGACAACAAATTGTAGCGTCTTGCTTGGTTGCGCCTATTTGGTATAGATTTGCCTTAGCTATTATTTGCGATTGACAAGCTTTACTGTAATCATGTAGTATGTTTTTGATTTAGCTGAATCATAATTCTCTTGAAACCTTTTCAATTGATGCACATATTTTTATAACTAATTAGTACTAACCTCTTTTATATATCTGCTGTCTGTTAGTTTTGAATTTTATTTACAAATTGTTTTATTTACACAGTTTATTGATCTTTAATATTTGAGACCTTGTTCTTGATAGACCAAAGTCAAAGCTAGATTTTCTTTTGTTTTATTTTTAACCACCATTGAAAAAGAGGGGAATTCTAAGTTTAAGCCTTTGCTGTGTGTGACCGTCTGCAGCATCGCAGCTCTGAAACGGCTGGACTGATCTTAAAGCGGTTTACATAAAGGGTAGTTTAATCAGGATAGTTCTTATCTATGTTTGATAAACACTGTTGAACTGTGTAAAGATTACTTTTTTCTCCAGTTAGTGCAAGGATCTCTGTCATACAATGAATATTTATTTTACGTTTTGTCTGATCGAATTCAAATTTGGTATCCTATGGAAATTCGATGATATTAATATAGTGATATGGTAACTTGATATTGCAACCAGAAAAGTCTACAGATTACTCAACTCCTCAATTATTTACAGTAGAACCATCGTCACCATCAACCCATTTACACATCTCACTGTTGGGTACGGGTCTCCTGTCAGTCATTGTGATGAATTTCTCGGAATTTGTGGGCCAAATTTTTGTGTCAAAATTGAAATTTATCACGGTAAATTTCAAACTAAATTTGGCACATAAATTCCGAGAAATTCAGAGTTTAGAGTCCGGATTCGAACCAGCGGCCTCAGTTTCAGAGGCAGTAGGTTAGACCATTAGGAAACCATGGAAAGTAGTAGAATTATTATGTTTGGGCTCATCACATTAGTCTCGACGAGTTATTATTTTACAGATGACGGTTTTTTGGAGTATACTGTTTCCCAAGTACATTTATTCCCACAAGCAGCAACATTAAACAGTTTCAAATGTTATTGCACAACCTAACATGTTTTCTGCCACAAAATCTATTAGTTTCGGTTCCTTCACGGTGCCATGTGGCCTTTACAGATGCAGTGTGATTAGTCGTGAGTCATGGTGCTCCAATTCCGTGACAGACGAGATTGCCTTAATTATGTTGTCAACCTTCTCCAGTTGACTACGAGCGGTGTCATTCTTGTTCTAGGGCTGGCATTTGACTGAAGCATGCAAACACGATTGCGTGAGTTGACAGAGAAGATGCTAAATGATTCTGATTCTAAATTGTAAATAATTTTCTACATACAGAGGTACCATTTGTTCAAAATGTAGTTGATGTTTATAATATTCTGAGTTATAATAGTAATAACAAATGAATTGTTTTTGCAAATAACACAACTGTAGAGCTCCTTGTGAATGAGTTCGTCCAAGGAAGTACTGCCACGTTACCAATTTCTGCCGCCAAACTTCGCCAGCATGATTAACTACAGACACATGGTACTTGTCAAGTGCAACTATTACAGGCAGGCGTGTCTCTTACCACCAGGTGCGCTACTTGTTAGTTCTGTCACTTGCTATCATTAAAAAGAAACTCTGTACATAATCTCAACGAAATCTGTTTTAATTTTATTGCTTTTATATCGAACATGCTGTGCAAGGAATCTTGTTAAAGGAAATAGAGCCATGGGGAGCTATTTCAGAATCAATCCAGTATTCCGTTTGTATCGATTCTCGCAACCCTATCTCTAACAAATCTCTTCGTAGTTACGTGACTTGTCATTCAATTCCTAACATTTATATTAGTTGTATTTTCTCCCGTGTTTGTTTTGTGATCCGAGTTTCCCTTACATGTTACGATGCTAATACTTGTTGATTGTCACAGGTTCAACTGATTTCGTGAAAGTTATTTAGATATTATTGTTAGAACTTTGAATGACGTTAATTCTAAGAATGTTGACATCTTCCTCTCTATAATTTATTTAAACAACTTAATGATTGTTCTGAAGCTTTGTAGTAGGCGTTTGTACTGCTATAGCTTCTTTATTTAACATTATATTATTATCAGTTTCGTTTTCTGTAAATTAAATATCTAGATGTTAATTCCCGTAATTGTTGTTTACGCTTGTAATGGTAAGAACATTGTGTGCATAAATTTATAACACTAAGAGTTTAATAATATTTTTATTTGGATTTTGGGGTGCACGAAAGGAGTCCCCATTAATATTTCCTGTTCGTCTGGCGGAACCTGGGCAACAATCAGCAAGAATCTTAGGTCGATTGGCAAATCTTTTAACCACGATGGCAAACATGTCCCATAGTTCTAGGCTGCAAGTCTATGTCATCGATACGACAAGAACAAGAAAAATATTTTGATGTCTTTGATGACCTCTGTCGACCTCTGCTCAACGGTTTGTACTGCAAGCGCTCGATGAGGAGGTCTCGGGTTCGATTCCTGGTAAGACCAAAATGGTAATGAATTTATATAAATTGGTCCTGGTCTGGTTGAATTTCCTAGTTTGAGACCAGTTAATTAGCGTGATTTACTGGCACATTATTATTATTGTTAACATGTCTGCCAATTTGTTTGGTACGTTTTTTCATAAACATAAGAGTTCACACTTCCTTCTGGATATTAAGTAAGTAACTGTTTTAAAGTAACTCAATGTTTAATATTCTACACACGTTTTGTCGAGTAATGTCATAAAAATGTATGAAGTTCAAGCTACACGTACAGTTAACAACGCAGGTGAAGAAACAGACTGAGTTTTAAATTAACTTTTCTATTGAAAAATGTTTTTGTAGAAGCACTGTTGCAGAGAGTACGGGAAAGGGACAATAAGGTGTTAGTTATGACAAGTTTCTGTTAAAAATAAAATAATCTATTTGTTGTACGTGATCAACATTAAATACTGAATATGGCTGGCTTCCTATAAACAGTAGCAAACTTTGATTACTTTGGTAAGTAAATTTTGTTTATGCTGTTGCTAGGAGCGTTTACATGCACAAGTACGGTATTTTTTACTTGATGGGAAAGTGACAATAAGGTCGATGATGAAGTATGCATATCTATATAATACCTATTCACTTTTGCCTTGAAAAGACCGAATTTATAGCATTCAGGGAACAAGTCCGCAGGGAGGGAATTCCATAGCCGTATGCGATATGGAGGAATAGTAGGTAATTTACTTAACTTTTAATATTTTTGTTGTCACAATGTTAATCGCTGGGATTCATAAAAATGTAAAGTTAATATGGTAAACTATATGCATATATTAGTATTTATTAGTACAGAAGTTAGCTTCTGATAAATAATTGTAAAGAATATCACCTTCTTGAAAGGCACTAATCATTCTAGCGGAGTACATAATAGAAGCGTGTGTTACCTGAAACAAAAACAAACATTGTTTTTAATACAATTCTAAATCATTAAACTTGTAACAAATACATAACAAAGTAGATATTATATAGATGTATGTAAAGAATGAGCATTACTTTCACAATCAGATCATTATGTACATATGTACGTAAACTCTTCAAAAAATTGTGGATAATATCCCGTGAAGGGATTTTTTCTAACTAACCTTTGACTAAATCAACTATTCTAACCTGACCATTTTTTTAAAGTTTCTCTCCTCACCTTGAAGTTGCTTGAAAGAGATTGCTATCCAAGGCTAATGTCGGCTGTTGTACTCTGTCTTTTATCCTTGCTTTTGTATTGTTATTAAAGAAAATCAATAAAACATACAAATTAAGTAGGAAACTTTGTAACTGATACATTTAATAGTTTTCAGACTAAAACGAGATCAAAGATGCATACTGCTACTAATGCAGTAAAGTTGTTGTGACCGAGTTCGTCCAGAGAATTAAGAGTAATTCTCTGGACGAACTCGGTCACATATAGTAAGAGTACTATACCAATTCTGCGGTCAAGCAGTAATGTGAACATCACTGCGTTCGGGTTTTAAAGAGTAAAGGTGCTGATGACGCTAAAGGCATACGGGACTTGTCAATTATATGTCTCAGGGTGACGGGTGCAGTGGTAGTGCACCTTAGATCTTTGTAGTTCAAAGATCTGAGTTGCACTGCAACTGTCATGGCCAGGTTACTGTCCATAACAGTTTCCTGTCTTTTGATATCATAAAAAATGCAAGAAACTCAACAACGAAAAAAAAAATTAAAAGCGAATACCGTTACAAACCAACGCCTAATTAATAACATGAGACACAAAACCAGCATAAAATTCGCAAAGGTCATCGTACAGTCGTGGCGTATGAATACGGCTAAGGCGGATATAAGTGATCCGATGGTAAGGGCAATAACCCCATTAATAAAGTATGGAAGGCAACAAGAGGATTTGCATATTGTATTGAAGAAAATCAGCTAAACGGTTTTGATGATCTTGGTTAGCGTTGTGGACGCTAGATAAGGAGTCCCAGTAAGACCAATTTAAGAAACATACTTTAAAATTGTATCTGGTCTGTGTATCATTGGTCTGCGGCGTTCCTTGTCATGCCAACGCATTTGCGTTTTGGTAACTTTTTAATTTTCAATTTATTTATTTAGGCACTTCAACATCTTGAAAGACATTAGTAGAGTATTCAGACTAATTTAGAGTAGAGTATATTTATAAAATATTTTTAAATTACTTTATGAAATCTCCTTTGATATTTAGTTACTAATCCTCTTCTCTCTCCTCCTCTTCTCTACAAAGTCTTCGGGTTCCAGCACTACGACGAGGCAATCGCGGTCGAAGATTGTGGGCAAATGAACATTTGGGTTGGAACAATTGACAATGGTCTAGGGTGTTATTCTCGGATGAATCCCGGTTAGACTTCCAACCAGATACACGAAGAATACGCGTTTGGCGAACACCTGGACGTACGAGTCGCCTGCAAAATCCCTAGGAAGTCCATCCATATCAAGGTGGAACAATTATGGTATGTGCAGGAATACGCCTAGGAGGGAACCGACCTCATTTGCGTGCAGGGCAATTTAACTGCTGCAAAATATCGTAATAAGGTGCTGGAACCTGTTGTCCAACCAAGTGCAAATGGGTCAGGACTTTATGCCTATGCATGATAAAGCTCGCCCTCACACAGCTCCAATGTCAAAGTCAAAGTCAATGGCTGCAGCGACATAATGTTGAGACACTGGACTGGCCCGCAGTCCTCGGATTTAAATCCGATTGAGCACGCGTGAGACATGCTACAACGAAGGGCTTTACGAAATTTTCCCGAAAATCTGGTGACAGAAAATCAACTTTTTATGTATCTTCGTGGAACTTGGGACCTTATCCCACAAGGAGATATTGATAACCTCATTTTGAGTATGCACAATCGTGGCAGATTCGTTATAAACATCCGAGGTGCTTTTACAGATTATTAAATTATGTTTTGTAACACATTTTTGTTAACAAGTTTTTCTCTATAATAACCAAAAACAGAAGTTTTTATTTTAATACAAAGTTAACTTTTTTAAATTTTACCATAAAAGTCATTAAAAATAAAAATAAAATAAAAAGATTTTTTATTAAATTTTCTGTCAGATTATAAAATACTGCGCATTTTGACATAAGAACGTTTCAAGAACTTTTTTGTAGTTTCTTTGCAATCCATGAAAAACTAAAATATCCCTAGACAGTGTTGATGTGTGTGTTATTTTGAACTTGCGATATTTATAAAACAGTCGGTAGATAAGTACTTTGTCTTATTTTGCTCCTTTTCAAACCAATTACTTATTTTGTTCCTTCAAAAGGCACGATCTCCAATCGCGTCAGACGGTCTGAGCTCACGCACTCGAAATACCATTCATGTCATTCCACCACCACAGACAAGGAATGTATTGATAATTACCGTTTCAACTGCGACTTTGGGAGGATTTTTTCGTCTAAGTCCGTTTATTTGAGTGTTCTTTTGATGGCCTCTAATGTTATGTTTGTTCAAATTGATCCCTTTGTTTGTGAGTTTTTTTTTGTTTTTTGGGTACAGTGATTGTCTATTAAATCTATAGTAGCAAAAAACGTTAAATTCTAAGAAATGCGAATTAATATTTTTTTTTTGTAATATCAAGTGACGGAACGAACAATTCGTGTGCCTGATGGTAAGCTACATGCCTGTCCATAACAGTTGCAGTGCCACTCAGAGCTTTAAATCGCAAAGATCTGAGGGGCACTGCCACTGCGCCCGTCACCCTGAGACATTAAGATGACAAATTCCAAGTGCCTGTAATGCTGACATTACTGTTTAGTGGTAGAATTAGGTAAGGTGGCAGTAAAAGTAAAAAGGCAAAACGAAAATAATACTAAAATTCTAAAGACAAAGGTATACAAAACGAAAATAATACTGATACAAAAATGTCATTGCATTGTAGCAAATTCAGCCAACCGCCTGCGAATCAGGCATGTTACATACGTTACAGTTGACTGCGTCATGATGTCATATGGCTTCAAGCTCAAGTGACCTTGTATAATATGCCATAGCTTGTCATTTTATATTTTATAAGTCATTACGAAGTTATCTTATATACGTGTACATATCTGGTATTAAGTTTGAAGACGTTTTAAATCCATGTTCCTGAAATTTGTTGTCATAACCTTTTGGACAGTAGTAACCGTATTTATAGTCCATAATAATTGTAATAGTATTAATATATAGTCCATAATAAGGCTTATCGTCACCGAGCTCAAAAAATAATTCACATAAGCAGTGATAAATGCTAACCATCGGATTGCGATAGACAAAGGACGCGTAGTGGATCTTTCAAAAATTATGACACTAGACAATAGTGTGAGCGGACGTATCGTATGTGTACGTGAACTAAACAAAGGTTGTTTTATTGAGCTATCCCTGTACTAAGTACCGTAGACGTCACACTCGTCGTGACAACTAAATGTGGTAACTGTAATAAAAGTATTAACAAACTTAGATCAGGATTATAATGTTTTCGATGCGAGAAGATACATAAACTCTGGACTCATGAATAAACGGCATTGCTAAGGAATATTTTATTTGTTTTATAAATTACAAAAATTTAGTTAATAATATAAATGAGTCTCGTTAGCGTAATTATTATTTTTTCTTTGCATTCTTCATTATTATTATTAAATATATTTGTTTCGTTTGTAAGTCGTAATTTATTTGCCTAGACGGTGAATGCCGATGTACGGTCAAACCAAAAATGGTTTTTCGTTTCGACAATATTAGTCGATAGAGTTACAACAATTGAAGAGGATGTGGGTTTATTTTTCTGTATATAATGGAGCAATAAACATTTTTACGTAACTCCAATTTTCCATGTGGGGTGCCATTTATCAAATGGCAAAATAAAAGATTTTGTGAATGTAGGAAATGAAACTATTTTTCCGGATTTAAGTCGCGTATACTCGTATTTGTTTTTTCAAACAAACCAACAGAGTTCTTTCCCGCTCTATTCTCACATCCTTTTACACGTGAAGGGTAACGGATTGAATCACACCAATGCATGGTTTAAATGGAATCAACAGAAGTAATGCCCGCTTGTTTATAGCAATTTACAGCAATTAAGTTTATAATTATAAAGAACTTTATTTAACATACTTGTAGTTGTTTTTACCTTACGTGCTGGAGGAAACCACTTACTCGCTTGCCTTAAAAGCGAATTACTGAATAGGAATGATGTTTTAATTAAAGTGTTAATTACGTGCATACATTGGACTTGTAAAATACTAACCTCACAGGACTATATTACTAACATCATAAACGACAACTTTTGTTTCACAATAAAAAAAGAATACTAAATAAATATAATAACATGGTAATAATAACGCCCCGCACTAGAGAAACCCTGTATCACAGTTTACGAATTACACCCAAACTCACGAGAGACTATTCAAATATTTCTCCCGGCCCGGGAATCGACCCCGTGACCTCTGCGTGGCAGTCGAGTATGATAACCGTTCGGCTACGGAGGCAGTTATATTAACTGTACAGAACAAACTAAACACTGCCCTATTAATAAATGAATATCATAACTTCACATAGATTATCCCGTACTCTCGTAACACTACGTTAAGAAAAATAATTCATACTGCCTGTTGAGGAGTACTGGGAAAATGAGGCTCAAAGTAAAACAAAAACAAAATTATAATGTAAAGAAAAACTAGCTAAATTTAAAAAAAAATGAATTATGTTCGCTTCGATGTTTTTTGTTTTACTTTTGCTTTGCCTTTTTTTTCTTTCGGTACGTTTTTGTGTTGTGGCGTTATAATAAATGAATTATATTCTATTCTAAAAAAACATTTTCATATTCAAAAGTAGTTAACCACCAATGTAGCAAAATTCAAACAAGCCTAGAGACCAAACACTCCAAAGCTAAACACACACGTTGCGGAAAGAGTAAGCGCAGCAATTGAAATCGTAATTCTTATGTCCGCACTTTCGAAGCCGCAGGCTCTCGGTCGCAGTTAGAGGCTTTCTAACTACCCTATACTATGAACGATGGACAATCGAATTGGTTCAAACGTTCTAAATGGAGTTAGGTTTTAAGGTAGCGTGCTTCAGGGCAGGCTTTTGATTCCTGCGTTGTTTACTGTGTCTATACTTCTGTTTTGATTGTGTCTTTCTATAACTTCATGTTACATTAGCTGGTGGTATTTGTATGTTCAAAACTTGTAGTTTTTGATGAAAAAAAAAAAACATTAAAAATATATTACTAACGATTTCGGTGGTCTTACGGTTTGCACTGTGGACGCTGAATGAGGAGGTCCCGGGTTCGATTCCCGGTAGGACCAATTTGGGAAATGAACTTTCTAGAATTGGTCTCGTCTAGGTATTCCGGGTAGGAATTTTTTTTTATGATAGCAATTGACGGGACGGACAAGTCGTGCGCCTGGTGGAAAGCGACACGGCTGAGAGCTTTAAATCGCAAAGGTCTGAGGGGCACTACCATTGCGCCTGTCACCCAGAGACTTAAGTTGACAAGTCCCATGTGCCTGCAATTATACATGTGACTATAGAAATTATCTATTTTATAGTGTAATTGCAATCTGTCATACTACATTACAACGTGTGTAGTTTTAAGAGTTTCCAATACAAAACTATTGTTTATGTTTTTGAAGTAGTTTTAATGGTTAACATGACACAGAAACAGTGTTGTTTATGTTAAAAAGCTCGGCTATTGAACCAAAATCGAAAGTCGAAAAGACCAACATAATCATAACGCCGCTAGCGTAAATTTAACAACACCAATATTTACAACTGACAAACGCATCTGTCAGGTTTAAGATCGTCGGATTGCAGTTAAGATACAAACTTATGTCTCTTAGGCACAAGTTAACTGGGCGAATTTATCGTTTCAACGTAGAAAGTGGTTCAAGTTGTCTAACGATATCACAAAATTCATTTGCAGTTCGTAAACAAAACGCGAGATGGAAACGACGTGATGAAAAAGCGATACGCTATGTTTTACGGTTGCTGAATGGTTATCTGATTGAATTTGCACTTGTTTGAGAGTATATATCCATCTCTTTTACTCTAAGGAGCAACAACAAAGTGACTGGACGAACAACAGTTGTAGTACCGCTCAGAGCTTTAAATTGTAAAGATATGAGGGGCACTGCCATTGAAATTTCGCCAATCTCTGTAATATCACCAGCATTCTTACTCTTCAAAAACGAAACGCAGGAATGTTCAAATTGTTGATATAAATAGGTAAGGTGGCAATACTTCCCTGGACGAACTCTTTCACAAGGTGCTCTACTGTTGCCACGGGTTCAGATCTGGCTACAACTTTAAGTCTAGTAGTAACATCATTAAAAATGTAACACTCAAATGCTTTCAATGTTTTTAAGGTGTCATGATCAAGCTTAACTACTTACTTCCCTGGCTCAGCGATCCAAAGTGGATCTTGGCCTCCGACACCAAAGCACGTCATTTCTGTCGATCTTGTGCCAATTCCGACCATTCGGACACATTCAGCTCCTTCAGGTCTTTGGCGACTTCATCACTCCAGTGATGACTTGGACGGCCCACTGGACGATGATCCGCAGGTTGCCCTAAATACGCTCTTTAGCAGTGCCAGTGAAGTCGAGCAGATTTTATTTCCCCGATTATGTTCGGAT
>NW_020653850.1:3801832-3823616 GCF_003589595.1 Hyposmocoma kahamanoa
CCCTTGGAAAACATGTGAAGTCCCCAGTCCATTGAACGTTCGTGATGGACTACGGTTCCTCAAACCCTCTTAATACAGGAGACCCGTGTTCAGCAGTGGAATGAATAATGGGTTGATGACGATGATGTTAAATCGCAAGGATCTTAGGGGCTACTACGCCCGTTACCATGAGACATAAGTTGACAAGTCCCATGTGCCTGTAACTTCACCAGCACCTTACCCTTCAAAACCGAAACACAATAATGTTCATATTACTGCTTGGCGACAGAAATAGGTAAGGTGGCAGCAGTACCTCCCTGGAAGAACTTTTTCACACAGAGTTCTGAAAGAATATCATCGACGATCATGTACCTATAGTCCCCTGTCCTTTTAAGCTCAGTCACAGTCTAATTCGCACCCATGGAGTAACAAGGCCTCATCTGCAAAATTTCAGGAAACAACAACTGTTCAGCAAAGACGTTTAATCATTCTACGAACGAAATTAGTCGATCACTGTTATATGCTTAAATAGGAAAGTTATGAAAGTGTGTGTCACGTAGTTATTATTTACGTGATATTTTATTTCATAAAAACATTTTTGACGTATGATCATATTGCATAAATGTTATTATTAGGCTTTATTATACGAATGTCATTTTGCATGTGGAATAAAGTCGATTCAATTTAGATTTTTTATATTATTTACCTGCTGTATTAACTGAAAGTATACGCTTTAAAAAAAATTGCATGACTTACCTGTTAATGCTAAAATACAGGAAATTTAAAATGTGTAATACGGTATGCACTGCTGCTGTTCCGTTACGTAAGAGTGTGAACTGTTAAAATGTCAAGTAACTGTGTGAGCTTAAAAAATATTGCGTTGTGTGCCGACAGCTTACAAGGAGCTAAATTTGTTTCTGTGTAAATACATCAGACCCTCATGTATGTTTCATAAATAATCCTCATGACAGTTTGTTTAAATTAAGAATTACTTTTTGTAAAGAAATGGAATCTGACAAAGTTAGGACCAATAATAATTATAACAAATTAGTGGAGTAATTTAACATAAAAAATAATTGAACATCAATTCAATAAAAATTTAAAAACAATAAACATATTGAGACGGAAAAATAAAACTAAACAAATACAAACGAAATATTAATTATACAAAAGGTGAGAAAAGGTAGTTGTATCTCTAAAAGAGATCTGCTACAGCCAACCCAAGGCATAAAGAACAAAGGTCATAAGCGGGTAACAGCGTTCAAAAGAGAAAGAGGGAAAAATATAAAAACAACAGATAAATAAAAAAATACCGATACTTACATAAGTATTATATACACATAGAATATACGACGTATTATAAATAATATCAATGTACACACAAACAATAAGATGATTGAAGTTCAGCAAGAAAGGACGCTTCAACCTTTTCTCGGAAGAAGCAATTGGGCTAGCGAAATGTTGAATAGACTCTCTCCCCATATGCAATCTATGGAGAGAGTCTATTCAACATTTCGCTGCTCGAAAAGCAGAGTTCAATTAAAATTAAATTTACCAAAAAACTTAAACACTTGATAAGACAATGTTTTTTATTAATTTTTAATTAGATATTGGCAGACCTTTCTTCACAAACTCAACTGATGGAAAGTGAAGACGCTAACGAGGATGGTATACGATTGCCTAGGAGCTATAGCCTTAAATTTAACCAAGTTATATCATTCCGTAGAAACAGGACTATAAAAGAGAAAACAGTTAAATAATATTGTCTGGAAACTAGTTATCTTAATGACGGTAAGAATTACTGTGAAATTGAAACATTATCGTAAAATGCCTAAGGGTATTGAAAACTAAAATAGTTATGTCACAAAAATGGAATCAAAATGTATATATACAACACTATTAAGTGAACTTGCAACGACCTTTAAAGGGATTGTGAGGTATGACAATGACAAACCTGAGCAACAAAAGATCTAAAAAGTATGTCGCTCAAATTCACCATGCAAGCATTAATACGACGAGTTCGGACAATACTCTAAAGTCAATCTAGTTTATCCACCAGACACCAGACGGACTGGTCTGTATACTGTACACCACGATAAAAGATTTGACGTAGTACATCAAAACAGGTTTTGCTGTAAAAAAATTGAGGAACGATTTTATGTAAACGAAATAAAATTTTGCTTGACCTACAATTTGTTCTTTACTATGTTGGGATTTCATTCCAAGAAGTTGAATTCAAATGATCTACATATTAAAAGCAAAAGCAAGTGCTTAACAAATTGAAGAAGAGATATGAGAAGTCCAAATTATTTTTAGAGTAACAATACTTAGATAACTTTTTATAATAATAAAAAGCGGTTTCGCGCTTACGCGTCAGTTGGCAGTTATCAATAATTTAGTAAAGTCCACTTTTTTCCAAGTGTAATGACAAAAAGTTAAATCGTATCCATTTTCAACTTACAAAAATTTAGATAAGAGTTTAAGATAAAGCTACCCTCAGATTTAACGGTTGTGGCCATTTGAGACGCTGGCGGTGACCAAGGCCGTGGAACATTACGGTCAATGTTCCGCAGATGACATAATGCAATATGACTCAGGTACTGAGCTGGCTTTACTAAGTATATCATCTTGTTGCTTGTCCATTATGAGCTTCTGTCTGCTCCGCGTCGACACTATTACGATAGCTGGTTCTATGACATCACAAAAAAAATAATATGAATTAAAATAAAAAGATGTACAATTCAGATACTTTAAAGCAAATCTCTTCGACTTAACTCATTGACTGCGAATCGGATATCTTTTGCCACAGTTTCCATGTTAAATACTTTGTTTACTTTTGGGTTTTTTTTTCAATTCTCGAGAAGATTACCATATAAACAAAAAGTGGAATCCAAAGAAAAAGAATCAATGTTCATTGAAATTCGAGGATACAATCCTTCCGAAAAAAAAAACTCTGAAATAAAACGTGTAGCCTGTAGTAAAAAGAAAGAAGTTGAAGGAAGAGAATTTGATTGTTGTTGTTATGCATTCTTAAACAATCACATAAATTTAAGTAAAACATTTATGTACGTCCATAGAAGGTTTACTGTTTGATATTCAAACTATAAAACGATAGTCTAATAATATTTCAAAAGCTACTAGCTCAACCAAGCTTGACTATAAACCCATTGATATAAAGTTTAAAGTCGATTCTTATAGTTTCTCAACAGATATTGTTCAGCAAACAGCAACAAATTAGTGTGAAGTTAGTAATCACGATTGTTATTTACAATGTTGGCGTCGTATTGTGTGGAATTACGAACATTTTGTTTACTTACACGCCTTATAATGGTTAGTAACTTACAGATTATGACATTGATTTGCCTATTGGGAGATAAGAGATTTTATGAAATCGATTTGGGCAGTTACACAAAAATGACTAAATCTGGCGAATTGCATTATTGATTTTTATGAGCCTGTTGCTGATTTATATTTGTGTCTACCTGACAAAGCCTACGTTTGGATTGACATTTGTAACTTTTAAATGAATAAATTTAATTTATTATCTTCTTTGGGCTTTCCTTTCTTCTTTTATCATCTCTTACTATGAGAACCGAGTATTCTGCATTTTCATTTCGTTAAGTCTAGGCCACAGTGTATGGCATCTGTAAGGTATAAAGAAGAACACTGACATTTATATTTGCTTTTCTGGTGGTAGGGTTCTGCATCGGTTAGAATTTGCCTGGGTAATAAACCGCCTATTATAGATTTGTATCGAAAAGCAGCACTACAATTTTCGGGATTAAATTATAGCCTAGGTATATTAAATAAATTAACGAGCCATTTGTAAAAAAAGTATTTTTATCACATGGAAATAAAAAAGTACATCGAGATACTCGAAACAAATGACGTATACGTGAAATTTCATAACAAAATAGTTAAATAGTGCATAAAGCGATCGATTTCTTAGAAATTTTCATTTTGTTCAGATCTTTTCTTTCTTCCGTGGTTGTAATTTATAAAAAGTTCACGGTTGTACTTATGTTAGTATATTTACAAAATATTTATGGTTTTTTAATTTGGGTTAAATATAGGTCTTAGGTACATATATGATAAGCATTTATTGCACCCTCTGTCTTTTTATAAAGTTTATTCTGTCACCACGCGATCGCCTTGACGAAGTGGTGGTAAGCGACATGCCTGTCCATAGTAGTTGCAGTGCCACTCTGACCTTTAAATCGCAAATATCTGAGGGGCACCAAAACCGGAACGCAGCAATGCTCACATTACTGATTGGCGGCAGAAATGGGAAGGTGGCAGTACTTCTCTGGTCAAACTCTTTCACAAGAGCTCCTTCTACTACTCCTTAAAAAATGTACCCTGGATTTTTACTTTTTGGTTTTGTACATTTTGTTCTAGTGTTCATTAAGGGCATCATATTTCGGAATCGCTCTTCTTGCATGGACGTAAAGATTTTTCTGAAAGTTCCACGTAAGAGTCGAAACACAAAACTGTGACGCGACGTCGCAATGCAAAAACCTACGAGCTCGTACGACGCATCGCAAGAATTTGCGAATTGCTCCGCATCGCGCATTCCTGCGATGTTAATCTTCTTTGTATTTTCTTCCTATAGCACTCTTTTTATAATCCATGTTTAAATAATACGCTCAGTACGGTTGGTGATCGTCGAAAGAATGGTTACCCGAACCGTGGCAGTGAGATGCCTTGCCACACGAAATCGCATCGCAGTAATTCACGTCGCAGTTTTCTTTCTGCGTTTCAGTTTTGTGTTTCCATCCTTAATAAGTGTAGTAACTTCCTATAGAGCATTAGTATTTTATGCGTGTTAAATATTGTAGATGTCGAGAACTGGAGAACGAAGAAAAAGGAACTTCAACTCAATAACGTATATAACTCGCGTGGCTGCCAATTGGCAGCTAAAAACAAGCCTCGTTACTGTAATGACTTGTTATGACCATGAAAGTTATCGAAAATTGTCATATAGTATATATTTTTCAACAGTGTAGTTAAAATTTATGCACAAAACTTCGTAAAAGGAAATAAAGACTGTTTTTATGATCAATATAAACAAGCTGTGTTTTCAATAATTTAACGAAAAGATATTTTAAAATAACGGTTATTGCTTTTAGGAATCAACTTTCGATGTTTGCCTTTGGCATAATTGTCTATGTTATTAACCTAGTATAGTTCATGGTATAATAACTGCTTTAAAACCTAGGGTTGTCTACAATCTGCTACAATCTGACATCTCTTATTTCAAAAATTTCATTGGAGTTAATCAGGTTTTGTGCCGTCATTGATGCCGATTTTCACAGCACTCGAGATAATAAAACTTTCAGTTATTAATTGTCATTGACTGTACCTTGTAGGACTCTAGCAATATCTTTGCTAAGAAAATAAGTAAAAAACAATTTTTGGAAAAAATATCTCTATTGGGTTGTCTGGAAAAGATTGCAATAGCCTGTTGTACCTTGTCTTTTGCGCAATATATATATATATATATATTTGACTCTGTGTTTGTAAAAACTGTTCCACGCCATCTAGTTGCAAAAGTCGGAACTTCATAAAGTTCTGTATGTTAAGTTGACCTCTTCATTGTTAGTGAAGTACTTTTATATTTATTTCACAAAGAGTATTTTATTTTGTAACTCGAGATATAGGAGCAGTGACATGTATATGTAACATATTGCAAAGAAGCCTCTACAAGGCAATGATTCCACCCACCCGGTCGTAACTCTACCTAACTAGAGCTACCCCATACCTCAACTCTAACATCGATATCGATAAATTGAAATAAACTTTACGACCAATCAGAAAGATTAACAACATTGATGTAGTTTTATAGGGTATTTTAGATTTATTGTTGAAGTAAATCTTCGATGGACATGTAGTTGGTCAGGTATAGATTATATTGTTTATTTTTATTGTGTTTACTTCGTTACTAAATAATTTTTATTTATGATGAAACAAAAATCTTATAAACTTGGCTGTAGATGAGTAATGTAAATATGTTAAAGTTCGTTCGGTTAAATGTTTCACAAGAATTTTAGGTTCAATCAAAAAGTGGGTTTTTAATGTATTTATAGAAGTTTTTTTGTTGTAAATTCAGATGTCTTTGGTCGGTGTACCAAAATAACTTTAACGCTGACCGTACAAATACAAAAGTGTTACTATTTATTTAATCTACGCTTATGTTAATTTTGCTATACATAAAAATACTCATAAATTAATTATTTCTTATATTACGAATATTATAATAGTAAAGTATTATTTTCAAAAGAGAAAATTGATCTGATTCTTTTTACTGTCAACTTTCATCCCACGCTATTCCTAGATACCCAGACACTAGTCAAGTTTCCTCTCCTAACGAGGTCTAGCGTCAATCGACTGTCGGTTTCTATCGACTAAATCAATCTATCGACTTGATCTATCGATAAGATCGCATCTCTAGCGGCCAGACGGGTATTATTAGGTCTTCCTGTTTCTATTCGTGGTCTAACACGACAATTGTGTGGCGATTTTATAGAGATAGTTTTCTAGTTAATGTTTTTTAGATTTGTTTATACTTTCTTTACAATTTAAAGTAGGTAACTGTGTTATCTTTAACGGCATGTATCTATAAACATTCGTTACTATACTTATAAAAGTATTTGTAGAAATGTTATTTTTAACTTTAGTCGCTTTGTAACTATCTTGACAATTTCGACAGGTAGCAAATATCTGTAAGCAGTTGACAGTAAATTGACATGTTATCTATACTGTAGTGTCATCTATATCATTACAACATTATACATCCCACTGTGGAGAAAGGGTCTTGTCAAGAAAAAGGTTTAGGCTTTTGTAGTCTTGCGGCTTTGAATTTCTTAACTTTCCAAAGCCTGATTTTATATTCATGTTTCACCACGATGTTTTCCTTTATCGTCATAGTCAGGTATGTCAGGTATATCAGGTCATGAGCTGTAACCGGGATTTGAATCATCGATCTCCCAATGGAGAAGAAACCGTTTTCTCATTGAGCTACCACCGCTTTGTTAGTTTCATACGTTAAGTCATCATCAGCGTCTCAGCCCGTTAACACTCACTGCTGGGTGAAAGCCTCCACTTTTGTAAGTCAGCTTGGTCGGCCCCGTGCGAGTCTCATCCACAGTATTCCGGCCACCCTGACGATATCATACGACTATCTAGCAAGTGGTCTGCCTCGAGGACGTTCCGCTCCTACCGTGTACCACTCAGTGACCGCCTTGGTCCATCGGTCGTCACCTCACGTAGTAATAATAGTAATAATAATAATAACGCTCACAATTAACATAGCCCCGCACTAGGGAAACCCTGTGTCGCGGGTGCCATGGACACACACATAGACAACCACAAATTACACCCAAACTCACGAGAGAAATAAATGTAGGCCATACAAATATTTCTCCCGGCCCGGGAATCGAACCTGGGACCTCTGCGTGGCAGTCATGGTAACCGCATGGTAACCAGCATGGTAACCGTTCGGCCACGGAGGAGTAATACTTTAACTAATTTACATACATTTACGGAATGTACTTGCCTCACAGATGCAAGACCTAGAAAGGTAAGTACAGTTGCTTTACATTATTTTGACACTCTCTCACTCAGAAACGGTTGTAATTACAAAATAATTATCACATTCAGTAGTACATAGACACCTGATATCCATTAAAGCATATAATAAGAACTCGCAAAATGAGTAATAATTATGCAATTAAATGGCCTCAATACGTACATAAAGTGCCAACTGACATAAGAAATAGCTGATTTGAATCCTAAATTGTATTTATGTAAATTTTTATAATCATTGGTTTGGAATAACAAACAGTATGTTTAAGAGAAATGTTGACTTTACATTCTTTACATTTTGTTCGCCATACAAAAAGCGAAAACATTGTTCTACTTCCTAATTTTAATATGCATATTTCATATATATTAAAGTTAGGAAGACATATTTAATATATATATTCATATTTAATATACAATATAAAGATTCTGGAAAACTTTTTGCTAATCTTTGACTAGGAGCAAACCTATTCTTTGTTTTCGAAGTGAAATAACACTTGTAACTTGATAAAATACACATCAATTAATCTCGGGACACCGTCGTCCCACCCCTATAGGTACACTTCGTTGCAATGTATGGTTATATTTTGTATGTTAGATGCGTACGCCAAGGTGAAAAGAGATTCCGAGATAGCGGCAATTTTTTTAAATCTGGGAATATATATATTTTTAAAATAACTGCCTCGATGGCCGAACAGTTACCATGCCGGACTGGCCTACATTATTTGTCTTGTGAGTTTGGGTGTAGTTTGGTGAAATTACAGGCAGCAGCAGTGCCACTCAGATCTTTGCGATTTAAAGCGCAGTCGGGAGAGCGTCAGGCACTGTATGCTGAAGGCGTTAAATTTTTCTTAGTATTTGACCTTTGTATTAATAATTATAAGAAACTGTTTTTTTCTGGATCTAATTTCGTTAATATTTGTTTTTTCAAACAAACCAACGTTTCGGGCTTTTTATAGCTTTTATTGGCATGACTGATTGAGATGGTAAAGTAATCGACCAGTTATGTCTAATGATCGGTGGTTTGCATTAATATTAGACTAGAGTTGATGACTTTACAAAAAAAATGTGCGCGATTTACATCAGAAAAAAGAATAAGGTAGATTTTTTTGCAATCATATTTCAGAATTAGAAACAACTAGTTGACGACTTTTATGATTTCAGTCTGAATGAAACGAAACATTGGGTTGTTTGGAAAAACAAAATATATTCGATTTTAGACACGCTAAAAAATTTATTTAAATTGTAACTGATTTCAAAAAAAGGACGAGGTTCTCAATTAATAATAATAATAATAATAACGCACACACTTAACATAGCCCCGCACTAGGGAAACCCTGTGTCGCGGGTGCCATGGACACACACATAGACAACCACAAATTACACCCAAACTCACGAGAGAAACAAATGTAGGCCATACAAATATTTCTCCCGACCCGGGAATCGAACCTGGGACCTCTGCGTGGCAGTCCGGCATGGTAACCGTTCGGCCACGAAGGCAATTCGTCTGATTGTTTTTTTTTTTGTATATACATATGTTACGCGATGACTCTTTGATGATTCTTTTTTGTTGGAAAGAAGTTACGTCATTAGTGGTTCTATTTAAATGTAGAAATTATTTCCTCTCTAAGGGTGGTAAACTAGGGGATGAATTAGGTTTCGCGCACTTTCCGGTAACCAATTTCAATAAAACATGGCAATTACGTTTATAACCTGTGTTACAAGAGTCAGTGTCCTCTCTCAACATTTCACTACCGTTGATCCACCTACAGTGGTTCAAAGATAAGGTTGGGCTCTATAAGAAATATTGAAAATAAAAACTATATTTAGCGTTTTTAGTCTTCATATGGCTTTAAACCAAGCCCAATCCAATTTAAACAAATGAATACTAAAGTGGGAATTTCATTAAAACTCTAAACTACAATCAGGTTAGTGGTTGTAATCTCCCGGTTATAAACTTTAGTGCAAGCTACCTAGCTAAGCTATAAACTTAATTGACTTAAACGTAAGAACAAAACTCATCTGGAGGCAGAGCTTGCTTTCCGTCGTGGGACACACTGATAGAGAGAATGATAAATAATTTAAAATTAAAGCTGTAAAAAAAACATCTTTGCTGACTGCAGGATATGAAACCTTAAATCTATTTAGTTGTACCAGTAAAGTTAATTATAAAAGTCTTTCTCGTAAGTTTTGTTTTTTTTGTATGTCGTGTTCTCATTCTTCTAGTATGGGCCAGAAACATTGTACAAATGACATGGCTCAATCGTTGTTTATTTTGCATGCCTTGCTCTTATTAATATTAGTCTTATATTCTATTATATTATATTCTACAGCCAGTTACATTTCTTATACGGGTCGGAATGAGGTATGGGATTTAGTTTTATTTTAATTAACATTTTCCTATTCGTACACTACTCACATTGTTTATTGATTTACCGGTAAGTACATTCTTATGACTTATTTCCTATTTATATTTTACATTATACAATTTCTTGCTACTACATTTGTATTTTACTTCGCTTCCTATGCGCATACTTTACATGTACTGTTTCCTATTACTGTGACCCTTATCAACCTTTTTAACCGAGTTCAAAAAAGGAGGATCTTCTCAGTTCGACTGTATGTTCTTTTTTTTGTTTGTATGTTACGCGATAACTCCGGTATTTGTGAACCGATTTTCATGATTCTTTTTTTGTTGGAAAGGGGGTACTTCCATAGTCCCATTTCATTTTGAAGAAAATCATCCACCTCGAAGATGATGGCTGTTCACGCATGAAGATTCATTTTTATAAATAGCGCCTAACTTTAATTTAGCAGCAATTACTTTAATGGTTGATTTTGCTATTTCTCCAATTCAAGGCGTTTTTCTCTCAATATACTTTGAGTAGTGTCGTAGTGAGAACCTATTTTTCTTATCTCCAGTGTCAAGTCCTGCATAGTGGCGAACTAAATTTCAATAAAACTTAGCAAATAGACGTAATTCCACGTACTTTTGCGGTCGGTTTTTTTAGTACTATGTACTGAGATTATAGATAATATAAAGGCGGATAAATCCCACAGTCCGTGATTTTACAGATCGATACCTTCAATTAACACTACGCCAACTAAATTTTTGGACTGTTCTGTTTTTATGGTTGCACGCGAGGTTATAGTGCAACCTATGCAAGCAAGCCTACATAGAGACCTTCGAGGATCTTGTCACTCAGGTCCTGACCCCCAGATCAGCCCGTTTGCACAAACTTGATCCGGTTCTCAAATGCCCTTGCCTAGTGCCTTGGGTGAGCTGTCTCGGGTGCACTCATAGCGCCCTCCTTATTGTCCAGATAGATAACGGAGCTGTTGGCACGAAGCAACTTCAGCTGTACCAAGCACAAATCTGGTCGTGTATTCACTACTGCTGCCATCTATGGGATGGTTCTATTAAACATCAACTGGCCACCTATGGCTCTCTGAATTAATAGAGGTGAAGCTGCAGAGCCTTTAATACCGCCGTAAAGTTACTGAATATATCACGGAGAGTATGCGATAAATCCGCCTTCTCCTATGCATCATCGGAGGACTAGACACAGGCTGGGGTTGCCATACCTGTATGTTGTGGATAGGATTCGCTGAAGCTTTTCACTTCTTCATTTATATGGCGAACAGATGTGAAGTTGAATTCCTTGCCTGCAGACTTGTTCCCTGAACGCTCTAACTTGAGCCTTTTCAAGGCGATAGTGAATAGGCATGGTGTACATGCTCCATCAGCCGCCCTCATCGTCACTTCCCATCAAGTGAGATGGAAGCAAAAAAAGACACTGACAGGCCTTGCCGGTATTAAAGGAAAAGGTGCTGGTGAAACTTAGAAGCACATGGAACTTGCCAACTTTATGTCTCTAGATGACAGGTGCAGTGCTGGCTCTGAGTGGCATTGCAACTATAACTGGCGCCCGCCATCTTCGTCCCTTTATATGATATCATAAAAGATAATCTTCTGTGAAAAAGCATTTTATTCCAAATCGTTTTGTTAGAAGAACTTAATTAGGCCTGAACACACCGGTTTCCCATCTGTCTAGATTACATAATGAGCATAATGCAACAGTGAATATGTTCTCGGATTCGCTAACCGGTGTCCACAAGTCAATCTTTATCAGGTAAACGAAACAATATAAAACTTTTGATTTTTGTAAATATTTTTATTTATGATATTGTATTTAAATCCGGTCATCTTAATGGAAGTCAGTGTATGTTGTATTTTATATGTATAGCTATAGAATGCAGGTTATCTAAAGTGTGGAATTTGTACTCTTTTTTATAAGATACGAAGTGATGAGACAAACAAGCCGTGCGTCTGGTGGTAAGCAACACGCATGTGCATAGCAGTTACAGTGTCACATTGAGACATAAGTTGACAAGTCCCGTGCCTGTAATTAATCAGCGCCCTTACCTACCATTTAAACCCGGAACGCCGTAATGCTTGACATTACCGCTTGGTGGCAGAAATAAGTAAGGTGGCAGGACTTCCCTTGACGAATTTTTAACAAGGAGCTCTACTGCTACAAAAATAATATTTTGTGCAATAATTTGCAATGTAATAATAACCTCCAATGTTGGAAATTAAACTAGTTTTTGTGGATCTAAATCTCAAAAATTTGTTTTTTTTTTGACAACAGTTGCACAAACCTAAGAACTTGATAAGTTTGAATAAATAGAAAAAAATACTCGCATAATTTGACGAACCGACTTTTTTAAAGTGGTTTGTTAAGTACGTATGCGCATAGCCTTTTGTTCGTAACCTTTAATGTTTTTTCAATAAAAATGTTTCTTAGGTTTTTTAATCAATATTAGTACCACCATTTTGTGTTCTTATTCGTTAATATAATCTTTGTAATTTACGGTTGTAATGTTCAACATTTTTATACAAAAACTTACACTTAATGGGTGTGATAAAGGTCACTTACAAGTGATAAACTTACCACTTTATTAACTGATTAACATAAGAAATTACAACCTGACATTATTCGGTAATTATAGTGGTCAGAATGAACTATAAACAAATACAATAATTAATGTAAATTGCTTTAAACATAGAGTCCTGCGATTGCACGTCATTAAAACGAAGTTTGCACCTATTTTGATTATTAATAAAATTTATCAAATTAAATTACATTCATTTAAACACGATCTGGAAAACTTGGGTCGTGGTTAATCAGTTTCTTGTTAAATGATATAATTTCAAGATTATACAGGTTGAAATACTCGTTTATTCCATAAGGAAGTTTTTCAGCCTGTAAGAGATCTACATGTTGCAGAAGGTTCACTATTGTTTTGGTGAAATTACTCCACTAGTTTGTTATAATTATTAATACAAAGATCGAACACTTAGAAAAACGTCTTTCAATCCTAAATGATGAATGAGGATGAATTCTAAAGCAATGTCTTCCAGTAAATCGTGGCAGACGCTATGCGAACTAAGCCACGAAACGAACAAGCGGATTTTACGAATTTTTCTATGTGCTCGTTGCAGATCTATGTTTATGCGTTTTTACCGACTTCACTCAGTTTCAATATTTCGAGTTCTTAGGTTTTCGCAATTGTTACACATAGGAAATGAAACTATTTTTCCGGATTTAAATCGCGTAGTTTTTTCAAACAAACCGACGTTTCGGGCCCTTTACAGGTCACTTTACGGTTTCATTATTCTTCAAAGATATCTTGATTTGCTGACTCAATATCCATCATCAATCAGCAATATCCATATATTCGAAAATAATTGTGCCTAAGTACTGGAAATTTGTGGGTTCATATATTCTTGAGGTTGACAATGCTGAGATACTAAATACATCATTGTATTGATGTATTTAGTATCTCAGCCAGTCATCCTTGAAGAACCTTAAAAACTAAATTTTGTTATGCCTTGTTGAAAGATTTTTGCCTTTTAGCAAAAAATTTTTACCTTTTTTATAGGTATCGCATTTTATTTCCAATTTTATTACTCTTTACCTAATAAGACGCTGTACGCATAAACATAATACGAACTTACACTAAATCGTCCATCTATAACATATCTTCAAGACTAAAGTTTTTCTCGTATAACATTTCTTGCGTGTTGAACATTTCTCGAGGTTTTTTCCATAAAAAACAAAGTATGCTGTTTATTAGGACAAGTGCACGTTGAGTTGTTTTATTGCTGGTTTTTTTTCTTGATGTAGAGTTATTAGATTACACTGATAGAGCGTGGTCAGCTTTTTTGTTGTATGAGAAAGAATTTGTGCCGTGAGTGCTATTTGCAACTCTCGTGTGGCACTAGTGCGTTGAAGTCATATCGTTGTGACGACGCGACGCAACTGCGGCGCCCGTATGGCATCGCTCTAAGGGTCGTATTCTAGAACTCTATTCAATGCTCAAGTCAGGATTGCCCTGGCAACACAAGCACTGGAAATACGACCCTAATGGCAGGGACTTGAGTATGATTTCGAGTGCTTTAAACCATACTCAAATCCTGACTTGAGCATTGAGTAGAGTTCTAGAATACGACCCTGAGTCTAATATGACGAAATAGACTAGTGTTATAACTCATAAGATTGACATCGTTGTCTATCTGTGTGTATATTTGTCTGTGGCATTTCATTGGTGATAACCCTTGGTTTGAATATATAACAAATTCAAGCCACCAAGTTAAGGTACTGCAATAAATCTTAACCTGAAAAAGGAAGTATTAAAGTTTCTAAACTATTAACGTTAAGAAATTGGCAACAACAATTATATTGTTAACGAATTATGTGTTATAAGGGGATGTTTTTTATTAGTTCCCATATTTATAGGCTACTAAAACAAATTATGAAATCATAAATTTATTCATGGTTTTTGTTTTAAATTTTGTAGTAGGCTCGTAAGAGACAAAGGGCGTTTAATGTAGTTTCTGAAGGCAAGGACCTGCTTTTCATAACTATAGTTCTATATAATATTATTATTATTCCTCACTATAGTATGGCCCTGGTACATTTAACCAGAATAAAAGAAATATGTTGGCTTAGTAGATTTTTATAATACTATTTAATTAAGTCATAAATCTCTCGATATTCCCGCGGCTGAAAACCTCAATTTCGAGTCTCGAATACTAAAATATCTTCGAGTGTTGCAAATTTTTCGTGACCCAGATTCCCGGTATGAAAGTTCTAAGCAGTTGGGTCTGTCCAATACAACGACATCGAAGACAGAATGCCGAACAGTGCAGTAAAAGAGCACTATTGTAATGAAAAATGATGTACTGACCAAGATGAAGAGGGGGATGCTTCGAAGTTTTGGTCTTGTAGAAAGAATGAATGTTGTTAGATTGACGACACAAATATGTACACCGAATATGGATGGAAGCGTAGGGAGAGGTAGATCTCGGCGTACGATATCAATCAGATTGAGGATTAAAGATGTCTGAAGAGATTCATTGGAGTGGAGGAGGTGAAGGAGGTTTGCAGGAGCATAGCAGGTGGAGGTTCATAGCTGCTTACCCCGGTGGGAGACTGGCGTGATGATATAATAATAATAATAATAATAATATATTTATTTCAGACAACTATTTGGTCCACATGTGTTAGTAACAATTTTATTCTTAAAAATTATGTTAGTAGGCACAAATCTAAACATTATTAAATTAAAATTAAAATAAAAACATGAAACATTTGAGGCAATTAAAAACGAGGCGAAAAAAGTTGCCTCATAAAGGGAGAGTCAATTCTCCTGGCAATGGTCTTCAGTATTGGGTTGGAGCTGGCTCGCAGTCTGCAGAGCAGTGAGGCCGACTTTTTGCGCATAATGGCATAAAAGTCATCAGTGCGAGCCTGTGCAAACATGCCTGACGCGCTGCAGAACCGCGGCAGCCCCAACAACATACGAAAACCATTGTTATATTGTACTCGCAGGGCGCTGATGGCTCTGTGCGTATAGTTGGTCCAAAGGCTGCACGTGTAAAAAACTTGGCAGTATGATTTAAAAAGTAGAATCTTTACTTGTTCACTGCAACGCGCAAACCTTCGCACCACCACATTACACCTGACCGCCAGCGCCCTGCGTTCCCTCTCAATATCCATGAGGTCCCTAAGGTCGTCGGAGACAAAATGGCCAAGGTACTTGTATTGATAGACCCGCTCGAGTTCTATATTGCTTATCTTAATGGGTGGAACATCGCTCGGTAATTTGCCCCCGGCGGCCCTAAAGACCATTATCACACTCTTTTTCACATTATACGTCAAGCCGTGTGACTTCACATACTCTTAGCACATATGCAGGAGTACCTCAAGTGCTCTGACCGTTGGGCTCAGCAGGACCATATCATCGACATAACTAATATGGCACTGTTAATACAATAGTGTATTAACTCAAAAATGGCTTTTTTATATAATATTAAGAGAATGGACGAACAAGTCGTGCGCCTGATGGAAAGCTACTCGCCGGTCCATAGCAGTTGCAGTGCCACACACAGCTTTAAATCGCAAAGATCTGAGGCACCGCCACTGCGTCTGTCACCCTGAGACATAAGTTGATAAGTCCCATGTGCCTGTAATATGACCAGCACCCTTACCTTTCCAAAACCGGAACACTGTAATGCTGACATTACCGCTTGGCGGTAGGAATAGGTAAGGTGGCAGTACTTCCCTGGACCAACTCTATCACAAATAGGTTAAACACGAATTACTGACTTCCCGTGAAAGATTATTAAAACTTAAGTATAGGCTAAAGTTTATTATAGACATCTAAGCATTTTCCTAATTGCCAAATGTTTAAAAATAAAAGGGAAACTAATAAATAATTTAATATTTTTGAGTAAGGACTGTTTTGACAGAACTAGCTGACAAAGATTCTCATTTTGAATTAAGTAGACATTTTCCAATAATTTTTGCAATATTTTAAAGACGGCTGTATCGACGTGTAGAGGTTAAAATTTTACGATCAGCTACAGTATAATCTTGAATTTGACGTATTTTGAATTACAATACTATTGTTGTAAAGTTTTTTGTTTGAACTTTTTCTAAGAACATTTATACCGTACAACTGTATTATTTACATTAAACAACTCAAGTCGTCCATTGAAAAGTACGAACGACACGATTGCTCGACGTCTACCTTAAACCTTAGCAGTCGTACCGGCAGTTAACCTACTTATCGAGATATCGACAACACCATTACACAGCGCAGCACTAGTAGAGGCGGAGCTGACAATCTAAGGTCTAATATTAGGAACACCGGCTGTTTATTTATCGATATCGAAGTTAGTGTTCTAGTTTATTGAGTTCAAGAATATGCGGTAGGTAGAAATATTATAATAAATATAGTATTGTCTAGAACCTACCGCAAGTTGCGGCAGACGAAGATTAAACAGAGAGGGGGATGAAATACGGAAATGATAATAGCTTAAATGTTTAAATAAAAACCTACATTGTAATATAATTAAATAATAAATAGCTTAGGAAATGAAACTATTTTTCCGGATTTAAATCGCTTACATTTGTTTTTTCAAACAAACCAACGTTTCGCAGCATTTCGTTTCGTACCCGAGTCAAAGAACATAATAGCTGATGTCAAACACCGTCGCGTAAACAAGTCTGCAGTCTGCGAGCATGTCATGGATAAACTTACACGTTCAATCAAGTTTGGCAAACCCCAGGTCCTTGCAAAAGAAGTTCGTTATCTACCCAGAACGCGTCGAGAGGCCATTGAAATTTAAAAAAAAATCCTAATTTCAATAGTGAAGATGGTTCTCCGTATCACCAGTTTGGGATCCAGTATTTCCTTTAATGAAAAATCCGGAACAAACATAGACTGCTGTACTAATTAATATTCACACACAACATTATTAATTAATAATACATTTAATTTAATAAAAAAATCATATTGTTCAAATAAAATAATTCTAAAACATATGTAGCGCAAATTGGAATGTTCCACACAGGACACACGTTTGCGGATCCGTACAAGACGCACATTTGCGTGACGCCTTACTAATTCATTATAGTCATCAATCGGATTATTTTAGAATTTCAAATATTTTTTATGAGTGTGGTGTGTGGGTGTGTGTGGGTTGGTATGTGAGCGTATATTATTTAACTTAATAAAAAAGAGACTCATTAGAAAGATACTTGTATATTGTTTTCACGTTAATAATGCCTAAAAATTACTAAGTTTATAAACAAGTGGGTTACAATATATCTTTCTTGGTGGTCTACAATTATGTTATGTTCAACATAAAAGAGATGAAACCGACACAGAAACTTAAATGAATAATTATCAAACAAACAGAAGATTCATTCACAAGTTCAGCTTAATTAAAGTCAACAAAAATCTTTAATTAAACATCCGGACTGGTTCAAAGTGGTTCAAACCAGTTCTGTTTAGATAAAACTATAAATTTCGATCGCCCTACACAATCGCTGTCAATAATGTAAACTATTTAATTATAATAGTGTAGGCAGCATGGTAGAACTATTGAGAAGAGTAATCATACAGAAATGAACTTCTAAGAAATAGGGGGTTACAAAATGATCTAATTATACTTCTAGATGTGAGTGTTCATACCGAAAAGAATTTTACGCGAAAGTTATAGTATGTACCACATCATAACACGTTTCATGATTTTGGTTTTATACATGGTTTTTTTATACATTTCCGCGCTTAGACAAATACTGATAGTTTTTTTACATCACATGAGACAACTCGAAATGCTGAATGAAATGAGGAAACAATTTTTTTCTGTCAAACGTTATTTTGCGTACATCGTACATTTATACTGAAGCATTGACTTACATTTATATGGACGTCGGGTCTGCGCTAAAAAGTGTCCGAACTTATAGGGGGTTAAAATCGTATACAGAGCGTCATTCACGCTCTAGTCTTCGTTTGTTCGACTGACAGCGAAGCAAGCAAAATTAGATAGTACTGCGATGACATTACAATTTAAATTCATTGTTTTAGCTTTTTCATATTCCTTGACATGTCACTACGTTTAAATAGGTTGACTTGGGACATTTTTTTCGTGGTTTTTGTATTAGACCCGTCGTCCATTTATTTGTAAGTCAATGTGCTGAAGGCTTCGATTTGGCTTCCTGTTTTGATGCTTTGTAGTGAATTAAGAATTTTATAATATTATTATAGGGTAGTCAAAAATTCATGCAGTTTTTACCACTAGCCTAAAATTAGTTGAAAATGTTAGATTAAAATAAAAATAATAATAATGCACACACTCAACATAGCCCCGCACTAGGAAAACCCTATATCGCGGGTGCCACGGACACACACATAGACAATCACCAATTACACCCAAACTCACGAGATAAATTAATGTAGGCCGTACAAATATTTCTCCCGGCCCGGGAATTGAACCCGGGATCTCTACGTGGCAGTCCAGCATGGTAACCGTTCGGCTACGGAAGCAGTTAGCATTGTCTATGGTCATTTAAAACAATATTATTTCATGAATAGGCGGGAAAGTTTTAAGTTTATAATACCTACATAAAAAACGATGAATCTGAAAATTGAAGAATCGTAAAAGTGTCATCAGATTAATGCCCAACCACATCTTTCCATCATCGGGGGACAAAACATAGGTTGGGTTTCCACCCCTATATTGTGGATATTCCAAGGATAAGAATTACGACATTTATATGACGAACGGCTATATACTGGAATTCCCTGTCAGCAGACTTGTTCTCTGAATGGTACAAGTTGGCCTTCTCATTTAAAACTATTACATTTCACAATTTGACAAGTGCATCGATTTAAGGATTGTTTTACATTGTTCTGGTTTAACTAGAAGTTTATCAAGAACGTCGGTTTGTAATTTATTGAGCAGTGATAATAATAATAACGCACACACTTATAGCCCCGAACTAGGGAAACCCTGTATCTCGAGTGCCATGGACACACAAATAGACAACCACAAATTACCTCCAAACTCACGAGAGAAGTAAACGTAGGCCATAGAAATATCTCATTCGGCCCGGGAATCGAACCCGGGACCTCCGAGTGCCTGTCAGTATGGTAACCGTTCGGCCACGGAGGCAGTTAATGGTAACGGTGTCTCCAAGAACGCCTTCCATAAAGGAGGAGGTTGGATAGTATTTTTATCAGATGATGATGTATCCGTTTGAATTTTATTAATTATTTTCTTGTTGTATTGTTTTTGTAATGGGGCTGACATGTTCAATAATCATCAAAGCCCGAAATGAAGAGTTAAATAAGAGACAAAATGTCGAAATTGACCTCGTGCAGTATGAACAAAGAACAACTAGCTTACTATTGAAGAAAATAGCTTGTATACAACGTGTGGGAGTGATGGTACAAATAATAAAATGAATAGCGCTTTACAAAATATCATTAATGATGTTTTCGGGGTCCGAAATGTGGCGGTCACGACTTCCCAATAAATCTAGTAACCTATGTGGGTAAGATGAATTGAATTTATTACTTAATTGTGAATTATTTGCTTTTAATTTGTTATCGTGGGATACTGGACACACTACCAAATCATAACAATGATTTTAGTTTCAATCGAATTGCACTTTAGATTTATGAAGGTTTAATTTGTTAATAAAATTTATTTATGGGTATTTTAAGTAAATATTTAAGTGCGTACGTTTTGGTTAGTGTACCTTCAATAATAAACTGACCTAATTGTAAAAGTATCCATTTTGGAAGATATAAATTAAATAAAAAGAACGTACGAAATAACACATATTGCACTGCTAGTACAATAGTGTAATCGATGAAAAACAAATTACTCACTTCTGAAAGATTATTAAAATTGTGTAGATAACACTATAGACATCTAAACAATTTCTTATTCGTCAAATATATTTGAAAATGAAAGGGAAAACATAATTTCATAATTTTGAGTAAGGACGGTTTTATTCAGAACTAGCTCACAAAAAGTTTGTCTCATATCGAGTTAAGTAGATATCTTTTTATTATTTCTTATAATATTATAACGACGGTTGTATTGACGTGCAGAGATTCAAATTTTAATATACACAGATTATTATTATGCTTATACGGCTGCTGCCACGTACGTTCACTTTTTGAGTTTGTTTTTAGTTTTCCAAAAAATGTTTTTGGTATTAAGCACTTTATTTATGTCACTGAAAAAGGATTTTTCTCTAGAAACAAGGTATAAATATGTCAGTCGGTAGAGAAATATGGGTATTTATTATACATAAAAACGGGGCACAGAGATATTACACAGACACTGCGACGTAAGTAAATACTTATAACAGGAATTTATGCAAAATAGTAGAAAAGACGCGCACACATGAAAACTACTTCTAACTGGAACCAGTGTTAAACTGGACTCTAGCGCACGGGGTGTGGTTTGGTAATCACGCATAAAACGGAAGTTACCGGAAGTTGTTTCGTTATTACCATGTTGGTAATGAAAAAGTGATATTTTGGCAAAACAGGGTCGATGATGAGAAGCGCCATCTACATTCGCAAAGACTAATCTACCTCGAGGATGGGTGGTCGTCGCGATATCGAGTAGGACGCTTGCGAGCATGCTTCGGGCGCACTAGATGGGGTTGACACGCGTGTTACGACTACCTCATGATATTTTAGATTCTAAAGTAGGTAAGGTAGTAACTTTAGAGGTAGTGACACCAAATTTTTTTTTTTTGATAAAAAAATAAACCAAGCTCAAAAGTTTGTGGGATAACACCTATATGCCCAGTTTTAACAGTTGAAGAAAAGTGGTTGAAATCCAATAAACTTGACTTATCCCCTAATTTGCTACTGAGTTATCGCGTAACATTAATACAAATAAAATGCAGACGAATTTAGAACCTCCTCTGTTTTTTGAAGTCGGTTAATAATAAGATAATAAGGATTTAAGATGTTATGCCCCATAGCCAGTAAAGCATTTACGATATGAAGAATACTTTCATAAAGTTGCAAATGCCTGTAGAGGGTGGTCACCACTGTTCATCATGTGAACGGTCGGTTTATATACAAGTGATAAGAAATTAATGAAATTTTCATACAATTTGAAAATATTCATTGGTACAGGCGAGTCCTAAATTTAGAACAAGTGCTAAAATTATATTATTTATAAATAAATTGTGTAGTGTTTGACTGTCGCATGTTGTAATAACCTGGACTGAGCCCGCACTTTAATATTGTTTCATGTGCATTGTATAATCTCAAATGTATGTATTAAGTGTACGATTTGTTCGTTGTCCTAATTAAAAAAATTAATAACAGTGGC
>NW_020653850.1:3824016-3850472 GCF_003589595.1 Hyposmocoma kahamanoa
TTTAAATCCACTTTAATCATAAGGATTTAAAGTGCTCTCCAATTTCCATTTTGCTCTATTGATGGATCCTGTCATTGGTGCCATGGGAAATAGCGTTTACTCCCACACCTCAATATATTTATGGTATAATAATAGAATCAATATAGATTTCTGATTATGTAGTTAATCTATAACAAAACTGTATAACCATCAAAGCGATTAACTGAAATTACGAAACGCTACAATAAAATTATTCATTTGTAATGACATCGTTAAACGATTAAAATTTATGCTTTGATTCCAAATTCAAACGCTGAATTTATTGCAATTGTTGCCCGGTCAAATATATTTTCTTTGATAGACCAACAAATCAAAGCACGTTTGTAATTGACACTTTTGTTTGTGAATGTACTACACAATGACCAGTATATAGTGAATTCTCACATTTAGGGGAAAAGTTTGTTTGTTATGAATACCGTTTACCAGTCTGCGACGTAAAAGCGCCTCGATTTACAAGCTGCAGTGTGCACAAATTAAACAAAAACAATGTTTATAAACTATAATTTTGAGTATAATATTTAAGAAGAATTTTGTAAAAAGCTCGAAAAATTAGTTTGTATAAAATAAGAAATATACGTAATTTAGATGCAAAACAGTTTCATTTCCAATCGCGAAAACCTAACAATTTCATATGACACATTAAGACCAAAAATTCAAATAAATTTTATGAATAAATACGACACGGTTTGAAAAGCATGGCAATATTTTTAGAAAAGTTTGTTCATCAGGTGCTTGGACCTTTGAGTTTCTTTATATCATCACATACACTTTAATTTTTCTCATTATTCTTGCTTTAATGTACAAAAAACATACGCAATCCCGCATGTCGTCGAGAGTACACAAAATTCTTCGAAGTGTGCAGTTCCTAACCTTGGAGATAGGCCTAGCGGTTGGCAATATGAGTGTTGATGAGGACGCCCTGGATTAAATTACCGGTAGGACCAATTTAGAAGTTATTTCAATTGATTCTTGTGGTTTCAATTGATTGATGCTCTGAGCTCTGAGCTCTGCCACTCTGAGCTTTAAATCGCAAAGATCTGAGGGGCACTGCCACTGCACCTGTCACCCTGGGATATAAGTTGACAAGGCCCATGTGTCTGTAATTTCACCAAGTCTTACCAACTAAAAGCTCACAGTGTTTCTCTGGTCGCTTCGTGTCATCTCTACTAACCTAGTCCAAATTTTTCGTAGGAGGAAATTAGTTCCTATGAAACGTATACGTTGACAACGAAGTGCAAAAGTTTTTTTTTAACTATGCCAATATATGATTAATACATAATATCATTGTACAGTGGCCCTATTATAGTAACGTTTTGCACAACAATATGTTATAAATCTTGTCAATTGCTTACGTTAAATTAATATACTGCCGTAAGTTTCAAAGTTATTTCTAAGTGTTCAACTTAGATTTAAAGTCCTTCTCTTTCCATGAGAAATGTTAGGAGTTTCTGAGTCGTGAAGTCGGTATTATTTAATATAAAAACCATATGAAATAAAAAAAAATTAATAGTAATTCTATATATTTCCAAGTCGACTGAAAACGTCTGGTCTGTAACAAAGGCAAAGGGCTACTGAATAAATCCTAACGACAGCTGAAACACGAAGATTGCCGAGAGACATTGCGAAAATAGAAGCACTGTAATATAATAATATATCTACTATAAGTAAATTCTAATAAATTAACTAAACAATTTCTCACGAACAACTTTATATTTGTAGTCAGTACTGCATTCCTTATGCTCAGAGAAACAGAAATCGATTCATACCCCCGAGTGGCGATTGACTGTGAGAACAATAATTATCCGGCCAATTCGGCTTAAGAAATGTTTTACGCCACAGAAAGAAATTATTTACACGCAACTAAAACATTACTGTGCTTGCGAAAACTTTAACACTCTGTAGATACGAGGTAGGGTTGTTACGAAAAGTATTAATTTAGTTAAAGCCCAGTTCACATTGCGTCGGAATTAAATGGAATCGAATTTTTGTAATAATAACAACTTTATTTCGTTTCAATCATCATGGTAGAGCTGTGTTTCAGCCACTTCCTTGTCCCTGACATCTTAGGCGATCTCGATCTCTTTTAGTAGCAGTAGAGCTTCTTGTGAAAGAGTTTGTCCAGGGAAGTACTGCCAACTTGCCTATTTCTTCCACCAAGCGGTGATGTGAGGCTTGCTGCGTTCCGGTTTTGATGGGTGCTGGTGAAATTGCAGGTACCTACATGAGACTTGTCAACTCATGTCTCAGGGTGACGGGCGCAGTGGCAGTGCCCCTCAGATCTTTGCGAATTAAAACTCTGATTGGCACTGCAACTGTTATGCACTGGCGTGTCGCTTACCATCAGGCGCACGACTTATTCGTCCCATCAATTAGTATCATAAAAAAAGGCGGATTTAAATGCAACTAAGACCTAAAACAATTAAGAAATTTGAGAAACAATGATTCAGTATCATTATTATTGTCACTTTGCAAATGTGACCTTATCACATTAAATATGCGATTTGTTATTTCCAAATATTTACGTTGTAGATATTACGTTTCGTTGTCTAATTTACTCTGTTCTCAATCTTTATAATTGACCCTCTAAACGATTTTATCAATACGAGACTGCCGAGAATTCTCGCGTAATAGGATAATCTCTTTCTATTAGGGACGCGACTGCCGGGTGACACCAGGATGATGCCAGTTATGTGGCTTCCGCTCTTTTTTTACTGAGCCTAATAATCGCTCTAGCATGAACGTTTTTACGCAATTAATCAATTTTATTTTACGAGATACAAACGGCTAACTTTACATATGTATCTAAATATTCAAAGTTAGTAAGGGGTATGAAATGTGTAATGTGTGAGTTGATGTCATTTTGGTGACATCAATATATTGAGTACCCTACCTAACACCACGCTCCGGATACTCCATACGACGGTAGAAATCATTTACATATTACCACTACGTACAGCAAAGCGCTGTCTGCACACACGCAAACAAGTGTAATATCATTGCACGCAAATGTGTGTGTCTAGTGGTTAGGGTTGTCCATCAGTTCCTTGGACTATTTATTTTCTGGTATAACGTACACAGTAACTTTGTAAAAGCAAATGAATGTATATTGTATATGTAAATGATCATTACGTATACTAATGATTTTGTTTATTAAATGCTAAAACCACTGTAAATTACACCAGTTAAGTTAAATTATGTCAAATAAGTAGCTTAAACAAAGACCTTAACATACTAAGTGAATACCACTATCATTAATTACCATTTGTTTTAATAAAATAAAAACCTCTAAATAATCTGTAATGAAATCGTTTTACATTGAAAATTCGAAATTTATACATTAAAATCGTTATTAATGAATGGTTCGCTGACAGCCTTGTTGCCGTTCCGTCAATATGAAGGGTGCGGTGTGGTATCAAAAAGATAGGGAGGGGCGGAAAGTACTTTTGTTATCTGCTAAAACCATTACTTTTTTACATTAAAAGGAAAATTGTTTAATGGCAACCATGCTTAATGTTTCTTGTAAAATTTTGTGTAAAGCACTTACTAGGTCTTGCTCTGGGGCAGCCGAGCTTATATCCTAATAATTAGTTTCGGTTTTGAAGCGTAAGGGTGCCGGCGAAATTACAGGGCTTTGTTAACTTGTTAACTTCTGTCCAAGGGTGACGGGTGCAGCGGCAGTCCCCCTCAAATCTTTGCGATTAAAAGCTCTGACTGGCACTGCAACTTTTATGAACAGGCATGTAGCTTACCACCAGGTGCATAACTTGTTCCTCCTGTCAATATAATACTGATAATATTAATTGATTTATTTATTCATATTTATTGGCACAGCTATACAATACAAATTTTTTATTGCTAAATTAAATATAGAACATATCTGCATTCCACTAACAGCTACGCACAGCTTTGTGATATTTAAGAACACAGCTAAAAATAATAATAATCTAACAAATACAATACATTATGATTGGAGGTAACTACAATTAATAAAATATAATTTAAATTAACCAAACGAAAGTAACGGTCAAAAATTACTATTGCGTTATCTTAAGATTTTAAAAATGACATTGATAAGTATCAATAAACTATATCATGTCATCTTAAAATCTACATCCAAAACGCTCAATTTAAAGCCGTCCTCCTACAGGGATAATTTACTACTCGTTACTTGGGCCTTCTTGAATAATTTTATTTTATGAATGTTTTTACATAAATAACGTTTGCCTGATAGGGATTGAAGTGTGAAACAAGTTGTTTATTCGTGCAAGTAGTAGTCATTGCATTTATTTATCTTCCTAGTTATTATACTACTGAAATATGTGTAGTAATTATCAAGTTGACGACTGTTATAATAATATTTTTTATTTTTGTATTTGTTAGTAGTCCATACCCGCCGCTCCCGTATCCCGCATCCCGCAAACCTTAGTTTAACCCCGTTTATGGCATTACTATCAAAATATTTAAATTATGATGCAATCGGTTGCGTCGCATCTAAGTACATCCTTATTTGTAAATATTAGCGCGCCACAAGGAGATATTTTCACACCACTTTAAGCTAAAAGGTACTAAATTATCAAATCAAATCAAATCAAATCAAAATAATCTTTATTTCATAGGTAAGCATTATTACACTTGAAATCGTCACAATGGTTAAACTCTACCGCTCATTCGTAAGGCAGATTCCCCTGAGAAGAATGAGCAAGAAACTCTAGGGGTTGCTCTTTGTAAATAACATTTACAATATTTTTTTATTTGAAACATCAGATTGAGACTACCTCCATGAGCTAAACGGGTTACTACCACGGATTTTTGTCATCCAAGTACGCAGAAGTTGTATAATAACCTTTAGTATAAAGTTTTTGTTTCACTATAGTTTTAAACCTCGTGAAAGGCAAATTTTGTATATCAACCGGAATCTTGTTATAGAAGCGTATACATTGCCCCTTAAATGATTGTTTGACTTTGTGAAGACGACTATCAAGAAAAGCTAGTTTATTTTTATTCCTCGTATTAATGTTATGTCTGTCACTATTTTTCATAAAGAAATTACTATTCCTTTTAACATAAATTATATTTTCATAAATGTATTGTGAGGCTAGTGTAAGAATGTTAATTTCCTTAAACTTATCTCTCAAAGATACTTTGGGGCCCAGATTGTAAATTGCCCTAACTGCACGTTTTTGCAGGACAAAGATTCTATTGATATCGGCGGCATTACCCCAAAGCAAAATGCCGTATGTCATTAGACTGTGAAAGTAGCTGAAGTAAACCAATCTAGCGGTTTCGACGTCTGAAAGTTTCCTTATTTTTTTAATCGCGTACACTGCAGAGCTGAGCCGTTTTGACAACTTACTTATATGGGGACCCCATTGCAATTTAGCATCTAACGTTATACCTAGAAATACAACTGTATCCACAAGATTCAATTTTTCGTTTCTAACTACAATGTTTGTAACCGTCTCTCTAACATTGGGTAATGTAAATTTCACACAATTTGTTTTTTTCTCATTAAGAAGTAGGTTATTAACAGCAAACCAATCAACTACTTTAGATATAGCATTGTTCACATCGTCATAGGAACATTGGTGCCTTTTAACTTTAAATAATAAGGAAGTATCATCAGCAAACAATACTATCTCATGTTTTATACCCTCCATAAGGCTAGGTAAATCATTAATATAAACTAAAAACAAAAATGGGCCTAGAATTGAACCTTGAGGGACACCCATGCTAATTACAGACCCTGACGATCTCGTACCGTTAACATCGACCCTCTGTACCCTACCACGCAAATACGATTTAAGAAGGTCGAGATCACGTCCCGCCACACCATAATGGCGAAGTTTCCTGACCAGTGTATCATGGTGCACACAATCAAAAGCCTTGGAAAGGTCACAGAATACACCAATAGCATCATGTGAGACTTCCCATGCATCAAATATATGATTAATCAACTCTACACCAGCGTCGGTTGTAGAGCGACCCCGAGTGAAACCAAATTGTTTAGGAGACATTAAATTATTACTATAAAAATGTGCACACATCTGATTTAGAATAATTTTTTCAAATATTTTACTGAGAGTTGGTAGTATTGATATAGGTCTGAAATTGGTGGGGTCAGAAATACTACCAGATTTGAAAAGTGGAATAACTTTACTTTGCTTCATGAGGTCAGGAAAGACACCATCATCAACACATTTATTAAAGACACAGGCTAAGTAAGGCGCAATACAATCAACTATAGAACTAATTACTCTGACTGAAAGACCATCAAGATCAGCAGTATTTTTTATATTTATAGACTTAAAGGCCTTAACAATATCGTTTGGAAATACATGACGGAACCTTAAATTAGTGATACTAACTGCATTATTTTCTTTTAGTAAGGATTCAGCGGCCATGGGAGATGAATTTAACGAATTAGTAGTCAAAATTGGAATGTTGGTAAAAAAATTTTCAAATATTTTAGCAACTTCTGCGTCTGTGTTTACAATTTTGTCATTAAATCTTAGTTGAAAATCTAAGTTACGAGGTTTGACCCTTCCAGTTTCGCTATTTATAATATTCCAAGTCGTTTTTACTACATTCGCGCTGCTTTTTATTTTATTATTAATAAACATTGCTTTGGCTGCCACACAAACACGTTTAAACATTTTCGAATATTTCCTAACAAAATCATTAAAACTGTTACTAGTGTTATAAGTTCTTTCATCGTAAAGATCATACAGCCTTTGTCTACTTTTGTGAATTCCCACAGTCGCCCATTCACTAAATTTCAATGAATTATTAATAGTTATGATTTTGGACTTAAAAACATTATCACGTTCACTTTTCACTATGTTGAAAACTGAATTATACAATTTATTGGGATCGTTAACGTACGGAATGTCAGTTAGTTTAAGCATTACGTTATTTCTATAAGCTTTAAGTCGACCATTATTTATCGGAACACATGTGATATCCTTTTTCGGCATTTTGTCAACAGTTATATTAAAAGTGGCCAATTGACCGCAGTGATCTGAAGTTAATTTATTTATAATAGATTTATTACTAGGTACGGCGTTGGTATAAATGTTGTCTAAACAAGTGGCAGTAGTAGAAGTTATTCTAGTAGGCACCAAAAAAAGATTCACAAGGTTATAACATTGGAAAAATGATATGAGCCTACTGCTAGCACTGGAATCTTCTAGTAAGTTAACATTGAAGTCACCACAAACAGCAATATATTTATTTATATTATTTAATTTGGCTAAAACTTCATCTAATCTTTTTTCAAATAGTTCGTAAGATGAATGAGGGGGTCTGTACACGCTTAATATAACAAGCCGTTCAAGCTCTATGCAGGATATCTCTATAGTCCGCTCAATAGATAGGCTCACAATATCTTTACGTTCTTTAAATTTTAAATTATTTTTAATAAGAATTAAAGAGCCGCCGTGAATAGCTTTTTCTCTGCTGAACGAACTAGCCACCTGGTGATTGTTGAAGCTAAACATGAACTGATGTTGTGATAGAAAGTGGTGTTCAGTAATACAAAGAATATCAATATTGTTACAGTTAATAAATAATTCTATTTCTAGCTCTTTGCCTTTCATGCCTTGAATATTTTGGTGCACCAGGTTTAATATAAAATTTATTTTATTTCTGTGTGTTTTAGGTTGGTTTCTTACTGTCAATGTGTTGCAAGAGTATCTCTCCGTTGTCTTATTAATTAATTTAAATAATTAGAAATTGAATTAATTTCAACAAAATTATTATTGTCAGTAAACTGACCTATGTCAACGGACTGCTCAATAGAAGCAGCCGGTCTGGTAGCCAATGATTTGGCTGAATTATTAATATAATATGATAGCATCTCTGCTATCTGTCTCCTAAAATAACTAGTAAGATAATACCTATCTTTAGTCAAATAAAAATATTTACTAATAAAATTATTAGTATCCATAAAATGAAATTTACTATAATGAAATGTCAAGCTGTGTAATGTCCTATTTAAGTTATGCCTCAAATTATTTTCACTTGTTGTGAGGCAATTGCTGAAGGGAAAAGCTAACAAAATAATTTCTTTTATATTAATTAAATTATTTAATTGTGAAAAATATTGTATTAAATCTTTTTTGTTACATTTTCCTCTTCTGCCAATTAAAATTATTAATGTAGTGTCTTTGTCAAACTTAGTTGACAAAATACTATCTAATATTTTACAGTATGTTGCACCTGGCATGCAAATATTTGTTAATTTTAATCCTAGGTGGTTAAGTTGCAAACCTATATTTTTACCCATTTCATCACTATACATAACTATATTATTTTGAATTTCATTTGATCTAGTTATTGACAAAGAGGTATTTTTTGATTCTAAACTAGATTCCTGCAACAACAATGAGGAGGGATTAGTGATTAGTGACACACACAGACAGGGAGGATTGTGGTTTTATTTCTTTGCAATTGCAAACTTGATTATTTGTTAAAGAGTCAAATCTGTCATTATTATATCTACACAAATCTAATAAATTATCCATAGCATGTGTGTGCTCCTTAATCTCCTGTTGCGCAGTTTCATATTTCTGTGTTATTAATTTTAATGAATTTGTTGCACTATGTAATTCTGCCTGGAGGCGCTGTGTGTCACATTCATAGCTAAGTCTATTTTTCTCAAGATTTTGTGTACAATCACTCAATTCATTCAACAAACTCTGACGTTCTTTTCTTAATGATACATTTTTACAAAATGCTGCATTTTTCTTTATTAATTTATTTGTACTGGATATGTATTTATTAATTTTGACATACTTTTTTAATTTTTTTTTACTACAATTTAAAGCTAAAGCTGTTGAATTAAATGAGTTACTTTCACAAGTCAGATCAGTGGTGATTGGTTCTGAACAGGAGGGTGGTACAGCACAGACCATTGTGGGAGCACTGCTGATCAGCTCATCAAATAGGGACTGCGACTGTGTTGACTGTTGTTCGTCCCTTGCTTGTTCCATTATAGTTATTTGATTGTATGCGTCTCGTAGGTCACATTCTAATGAAGAAATGCGTGCAAGGGCTTCTTCGAATGCGCTGCTGCTTTGGTCGAATCCATCTACCACAATCTGTAGCTGGTCTCTTTGGTACTGTACCTCCGTAATTTGTATAAGCAATTCAGCCATATCACTTTTTAATTGCCTATTCCTATCTAAAATGTCCAATATTTCCTTTTCACTATCGTTTCTTTCTGTTAGCAATTGCTCATTCAGTGCCTTTGCTGTTTTGAGTTCTAATAAAGCGTGTTGGAGTTTATCCTCCAATTGACGTTCCGCAGCAGCTTTGCGTGTAAACATTGTGTATGCTTTTGAAAAAGAAAATGAAAACAATTTGAAAGAACGTTAGCAAGAAAGACAGCTGATCGAGCGATTACTAAATAGTGAGGTTATGTTACTTACAATTTATCCGTACAAAGACTAAATATTAGACAAAATAACCACTCTTCAGTTATATTATAAGTTTAACTACCTATTTATCTTAATAATTATGGAAATACTTACGAAATAGCACAGAATTTTTAAAAACAAATTCGTAACGGCTATCTTTCCAAAGTGACTAGAAAATGCTCAAATTACCTTTAACCTCGATAATTACTGTTGCAGTTGTGTAACAATGAACTTAATTGATAAATGTGATTTGCAAACACTGATATTATTTCACATAAGACACTTTTTGAAAAGTATTAGGCCGGTTAACCTGACTGTTTTCAACGTCACTTTGTTTAATTACTCAACCTGATCAAATCACTATGTATGCACTTAAAAACTGTATAAGTATATTTTGTAATGATATTATTCAGCAATGAAATGGGGTTTTACAAGAATAACACGATAAAAACAATTAAATTTAAAATAAAATTACGGAACACTTAAGTTTACAACTTAACCGCTGTGTTGCCAGCCCACCAATCCTTAATATTTCCAAATTAGAAAATTACATGACAAGTACTGATTTTGTTCAACCTTGTTAGACGGTAATTTGTATAATAAAGTCTAGTTTACACTGTGTATAAGACCAGTAGCTGTTAATAAATGACTAATATATGCTACAACTGGGTTTTCCATATTAAGGGCAGTGCTAAACATGGTAAGAGATATTGTAACATGCCAGTTCATACATTTTTGCACAATTGTTGCAATGAATATTGAACGATCTTAAATTTGCGAACTTTTTTCCGGGTGGACTGGAGAGCAAAGTCAATAATAGTTAAGATACTTATATTTTTAATGTCGGACAGGCTTACGGGTAATCGTCAACTGATAATACGTGAAAACGTGGAGGAGGATGATATACGTATAATTCGGGTAATACATAATACAGTAAGTGTTCTACTTCTTAGCTGTATACGTAATGATCGTGGAAGTCAAACGCTTCATATAAATTCACGGAACATCACTAAAAGGGCCATATCCGTCATCGCTTTTGGTTCACTGGTGATGGAAAGAAGTGGTCAAGATTCAATCGATCGTCTGGAGAGGAAACAGAATATTAGGATAAAATGATTGATTCATGTAACTCTTTCAAAATCTTGATAATAGATATTTCTCCTGGAATTTATCCAATGGAGAGTACAACAGGGCACTATTTCTTTATTATATTTATTTCTCCAAAATTGTTTCATGCAAATTGTTTTAAAAAGTATTATATTTCGAAGTGTTCGCTCGCAAAACATAGGTATAGCCTGCGAATCACGTATCGCGAAATGCAATAAAGAATTTCGCCCCGAACTGGAAATTGAAATACTAAGTTTAATAAAAAAGTCGATGTACTAAAACGTATATCCAAATATTAAAATTGTACACAAAATAGTTTAAAAAGAACTACAGTAGTGCGAATTTATGTCTGAACAGCGCTCACTTACTAAGATTTATGGTACCATAAACCAGTAAACGTGTGGGTAAGATCGTTAAATTACAAAGTTATGCATTACCTTTAAAATGCTTCGGTTGGTGAAGTTTATTTATGGTATTAATGGCTTACGTGTAATGTGGAGATAGAGGCTGGTGTTGCAATATTTACCTGTAATAGAAAAGAAAATTATGAGTACAAAACTGAGTTGATTTGGCAAACGCAAGCTCAACTTAATTTAAGTTCAATGGGTGTGACTTTAAGAAAAGGGCACAAGATTTCATTTTAGATATTCATATCTATAGAATACGATCCGTCTGTTTTTGAGAATATATAGAAAACGTTCTATTGTTTAGAAAAATTTGCATAATGTTGGGCCCTTTTGATCTAAAATTACGAGCTTTTTATACCGTATAATTTTGTAACTATGTAATTTATCCATTGTTTCGGGTGTGACCGCACTAACTAGGTTTTCTAGTTTATTAACCATATGATACTATCAGTCATTAACTACTTACATAAATATCCTGCTTTAATTGAAAACTCAATAAAACTCATAAAAGATCCTTTCTGTTTGTATGTACCAAATAACTACACAAATTGCCTGGTCTCAAACTAGGGAATTTCCTGTATTATCAATACCAGAGCAACGAAATTCACACTGGGGCATTTCCCAGAATACCCAGGCCAGATCCAATTTAGAATAGTTCATTTCCTAAATTGATTCTACCGGTATATATAGACCCTGTGACCTCCTTACCCAGTGCCCACTGTGCAAACCCTTGGGCCATTGAGGTCGTTAAAATAAGAATACAGTAAAGCCTAGCTTATTACCAAGAATAGCAATAGAATTCGTTCACAAGAAGTAATTTTGTTAATTCAATCGATAAACCAAATCCTTAGAAACATGAGCTCCAAACAAGTCTGTTTTATGTACAATTCAAAACAAAGCCAAAGTTTATACGTCTACACAAATGTAGGCCTTAAAATTTATGAACCCACGTTGACTTAAATGAATGCGATTTATTTTCCGGATGCATTTGATGTATGTAAAAATAAACTAACAGATGCGAGGAAGAACATTTATTTTAGATGCGGATGGATTGATTAAACTGTATTTAAAATATTTATCTTTGAGATTATAAATGGACGTGATAAAGTACAGAAGGAAATTATGCTTATTTAGAATAAATTAAAAATGAACGTCGCAAGGTTTGATGGAACGAAAAAGTCAAGAGCTTTATCGCTGGCGGAATAGAGTTGAATTTAAATCTTAAGTATGAACCTTGGCGTGCTTTTACTTTGTGACTCTTGAGATTACAGTGATAGTTTTCGGTAGCGACTGCGTAAAATATTTGTATAAAATATTTTTATGACCGCTAGGGGCGCTGTATAATTTGTCATACAAAATTGTGTAGAAATTTACGCGGTCGCTGGCGACAACTGTCACAATAATCTCGTGGTAGAGGCTCTGTACATTAAACATTTTTAAACATGTTCTTTCTACGAAAACATTAAAGAGGATTTAGTTGATATTTTTAAAAACATTTTCAAATACAGAGATGAGAAGTTGTTGATAATTAAGACATAATCGCAGGAAAATGACAGACGACATATACGTGACGTTAATAATAGCACTAACTACTTAGACTGTGGTGTGCTATCACAGTCTAAAACTTCTTTTTAAACTAAATACCACGATGCAACTTGACTCGTGTCTTAAAAAAATCTCACATCTCCAAATTAAACAAGGCAAAGGAAACCCTAGTACAGTCTGTTCTAACAATGAGTAAATAACAAAGAATTGAATGGTCGATCACGTCGGCCATAGCTTGTCTAAACAACAATCAGTTATACCGGACCGAGTACTGTCATTTGACACCTGGGTAAATAGCCGGGCTTGAGTACGGAGAGTGTGGATGTTTTGAGACGGGAATGGGCGGACAACATACATGTTTCACTCACTTTCACAAACACACTTTGCAACATATTACCTACTCTAAATCACAAATTCATTTGAAGGCAATGGCGACTTCTATAACAAAATTGCGGTTGACATTTACGAGGTTTAAAACTGAAGTGACAAAAATAGGTAGTGATCCGTTTTAACCCTTGTAGATTGTCTTGAAGTAAATATTGATGATGATGAATGTGTAAAATATTTATTTACAAAGAGCAACCCCTAGAGTTTCTAATTCATTCTTCTCAAGAGAATCTGCTTTACGCATGAGTAGTAAATTTTAATCTATGTCACGATTTCAAGTATAATTTGTTTATCTATGAAAAAAAAAAATTTAGTTATTTGTATTTCGAGTGTTAAAAAGTTGACCAGATATTACAAATTTTTAGGGCGGGCTGGTTTCCGGGTCTCGATTTCGTAGCTCATAGATTCAAGGCGGGTTATTGCTATAGCAACATTGCAACGCTGCTACATGTATTCTGATTAACGGTCACAATGCATAAGCCTGTAGATGCCATGCTTGCTATGGGCGGCGTGCTTGCTGCTGGCGGGCGTTCTTTTTACGACTATACCACACGCTGGTGACTTTCCACTTAGGAGTTATTGGAATGCCTCTTACATGTACACATGCTAGTTACCACCGATCTTTTTACGTATATACAAAAGCGAAATTAATCTATTTTATCAGATTTGTTGTCTTAAATAAACCAATGTTTCAGCCCCTTAACAGATCCCTGCCAGCCGTGACCATAAGACCTGTAAAGGGCCTAATACATTAGAAAAAATAGTATCATTTCCAAAGTATGCACATGCAAGTTTTCTTTCACGTATTTCTTGCTAGCATTTCCTTTTTAAGGAGTTACATTCTTGTCGACATAAAGTCGCCTCAAGCCGTTTAGAAAAAGCTCTATGTCCGTGTCATAACATGTGATGTGCGTATTGTGTCGGCAGTCTGAATCGCGTCAGAGCGATGCCACATGGGCGTTGCGTCGATGTAACGCTATGATTTCAGAGTACTAAGTTGTCACTCTGATTATATGTAAGACGCTAGTGTGGGGGACTAGCGTCTTTCTAGGATCAGCGTCTTGCCAACGCACGCATGGCGTTAATACGGCATTCGCGCGGTGACGACGCAAAGCCACAACTGAGCGATTGCGGAATAGTACCGACCGTTGGGTATATCGCAGGAGATAAAAAGCGCGTATCTGCATCAAACCAAATTTCACAAGAGAATCACTCTCTTGACTTAACGTTATTAGGCACTTTGTTATTTCTATGGCTACGACTTTCATTTTTGCACAATAAGCATTAATTTATGTTGTCTACGGACTGATAGCAATAGATTCCCGTAAATCACGCTAATTTGGTCGCAACAACATTTATGGATTGCATTTGGCGACTAAATTACTGAATTGGAGATTCAAAATCAAATGCTAGTTACGCGTAATTACAGTATCCCCGATAATATGCCGCGTTGCCGTTGCGTCTTGTGTTGCGTTGTGTCTGGTCTAGCTATAACGCAGCGTCATAACGCAACGTCGTATACGTCTGTTAGTTACCTCCCATTATTTATTTATTTTGACAACTTACATTCACAGTACTAATAATTAAACATTTAAGTCATAGTTAACATCAATATAAGTCATTTGCCTACTGCTGTCATGCCTTTTACGTCTAGTTAACTTATGCCTGCCTGCTACGGGTGTGCAAGTGTGCCAGCCACAGGCATCTGTATTTTGGCCTTAATTTCTACATCGCTCTTTATGATAACTAGAAATAGATTGGTACTGTTCGATTTTGAACCGTGAACCATATGACAATACGAGTATATTAAAGTTAATATTGCATGCCATCTTCGCGATTCGTTCGTTTTCATTGAACCGATTTGACACACATAGAACTTAAATTGATATTGATATCTACGACTAAGGAAATTCTAACAGGTCACGGGTCACGGCGTATTACTGAGTGAATCTTTTTTATTTATGATCATTTTGACACTGATGATGCGAGGTGTTTGAAATTAGTAATGATTTACATTTCAGATCAGGAATAATATCGTGCTATTTTAAGGACACTATAATATAGGTGATAAGCGTGTCGTTTACCACCTGGCGACGAATTGTTCGTCCCATATTATAAAAAAATAGTTGATGATGATGGTAATGTGTTTTGTGAGTCTTTGAAATATTCAAAAAATGTTTGCGAATGAATGTACCAATCAGCACGTAAATTCACCTTTCAGATATATTTGAGATACATTCTTCAATACTTAAAATATTTGCAATTAAGTCGCCTTAGAATTCTGCTTAAAGATTATTTGCGGATTGACAGAATCAATGGAGATAAACCGTTGAACCTATTAGACGGGTATTATAAATGGTACACTTGAGAGTACTGTACGTACCGAATTAAGGACTAACATGAACGAGGTATTGTATTTACAGCGCAAAGTATTATGGATCTCTGAAGGTCTCCATATTTCAAGCTAGCTATTTTCATTTGGAAGATATTTCACTTTCCAATTACCCAGGTTATTCAAAGTGATATTTTTTCAATAAAAAAAGTTTGGATTCATCGAGTATTGTAAAAATAGTAGTAACGTCAATTTCTATCTTACAATAAACAACTCTAACGAACCAAAGCGAGTCCTATCTCTACCATCAGTTCACATACGAGTATCTAGGAACCAGAACATCACGTTTCCACTTACGGATTGAAAGAGCTGGTAGTTAAAAAAAGTAGAGCTAACATAGAGGTTGTAAATAACAGGTTAAAAAGCCTCGAGGCAGACTAAGGGGCAAAATACATTTTCAAGCAGTAGCGATGAGTTTATCTTGAATAGATTTCTTACGCTTGTTGTAGAGGAATTTTATTTCATTTAAGTAATTCAGAAAAGGTTAAATAATGTAAGAATTCGCGTAAGTTTATAAAATTCGACTATCGATAATTTCGATTTGCACTGTGGGCGTTAAATAAGGAGATCCTGAGTTAAATTCCCGCTAGGACTAAATTGGGTAAGGATCTTCTTTATATTGGTTCTGGTCTGTGTGTTTTGAGTAGTGCTCTGGAGTGAAAGTGTAATTTAAATACAGGTAATTTGCGTGATTGTCTAGCATATTATTATTATTATTAACCTCAGAAGTACATATGTATCTACCCACTAATCTAGAAAACAAATTACCAACACTTAAAAATGCACTTAATTAGCGGAAATTCCAAAAAGTTTTTTAAAATAATTAAGTGCTAAAAAAGCTTCTTAAATGTTTTTAAAACACCTGAGTGCATTCTCGTGTTAATACCGAACCGATTTTTTTTAATGTGACTGTAGTTAGTGCAGGCCATCAATCTGCATTTTTGAGTCACTCAGTTGCGGTGTGATTCATGTGGGAAAAATTCTAGACCGGATTTTGCGGTTATTTACAAAGCCTAAGAAAATAGGATTTAGAGCGATGCCACACGGGCGCTGTCGGTACGTCATCGCAACGTTATGACTTCAACGCACTTGCTGCAGTAATTCCATAAACTGCGCGAGAATTATTCGGAAGACGCGCGACCTATTTTTTTCATTACAAATTGATATAATTACGGTACCATTTCGTAACAAAATTTGCTTACGCGGCATTGTAACTTGACACCTTACGGGAGTCTTGTGAGATGTCGATATATGGGTTAGTAGAGTGTACTATAACGTACGTAAGTGTAACGTAACGTGAGTCGTATAACTCGTATGTGTGATAACTTTGTTTATAAAATATTCTTATATTTAGTGTCTGGTATAAATAAGATGTCAAACTTTGTCAAAATAGAAGTAAAGTTTGTTTTAGTGTTTAAAGAATTGTTATAAAACTTCTCCAAAAAAGACTAAAAATATTAACATTTAAGTCACCTTCGTAAACACTCTCTTAAAACATTTTTTTGACCCACCCTTATGTTTATGGAGTGAGCTGTTTATCACTGAAGTGTTAAATTTGGAATTGTTTAAAAAGTATGATATTGCCGAATATGACTCCTGAAAATAAAGTCTATCTTTGTTTTCTTTTTATTTTTAATTTTTTTTTTTTAATAACGCACACACTCAACATAGTTTAATTTGTTTATTTTAAGTGTTCTTAGGACCCCCATATACGACGATTTCGACCGACTGTTACTATAATCGTACCGATACGTCGCTACGCCTCTGCCGGTCAAATTGATTGTTGACGACATAAATACGCACTATCGAATTGACGTTTCAACCAGTCTTACATTAAGAATATTTTAATTGAAAAGTCATATAACAAAATTGAAGAATGTTTGATAGATAAAGATGTATGGAAAGACAAAAAAGAGTATAGATTCCACACAATTATGATTCAAAGTGTATTCCGTAGCATTTAAATTTATTTTAAAAGAGCAATACTTAGAATTTCTTGCTCGTTCTTTTCAGGGAGGTCAGCGTAGTGAACGAGCAGTAGCTTGAAAATTGACGTTTTCAAATGTAAAAATGTTACCTATGGAATAAATGATTATTTCACTTTGACTTTGACTTAACGGATAGTCACGACAAATCGTCCCGTATATGGGGGCCTTTTACATTATAGTGACATCTTTATAGATTTACTATTCTTAAGATGTATTCTTTTAAAAAAGAAGGACAAATTCTCTACAACAGTGGGGGTGACAGATAAATTTCTGTCGATTTTTTGCATGCGCAATATCTGTTTTAAGACCACTCAAGGCTTTTAAAACTCAACGCAATTGTCATTTTATCGGACAGTCGAATTAGGACGGCTCAACATATACCGTTTGACTGTGTAGAGACGGACCTTCCTAACAAATGAAAGAATGAGGGCTCTATATATTGCACTCGAACGGGAAAACTTTGCTTGCGCGTTTTAGAACCTCATTTCAATAGACAGAATTGTTTACAACGCCATCTAGAGTTAAATCCAGGAATCTTAGCTATTTATTACTGTCAGGAATTTTGGCTATTTATTTATTACTGTAGAATTCTTTCATATAATAAATACTCTATAATAGTCGTATACTATTCAAAATGAAAAACTCCATTATCTATTTTTAGAAAATTACTGAATGTAAATGTGTATGTTTTATTTTTTATTATTTATGTTCATTAATGAGTTTCAGGATGTTCCATCACCATGACATTCAATTATTTTTTTAACAAAGATCAAACACTTAGAGAAAATTCCATCGATCCGACTGAATTCAAACCAACGTCTTCTAGCAAACCGTGGCAGACGCTATGCCAACTAAGCCACGGTATGAACTAGAGGACCTTACGAATTTTTTTATGTGCTTGTTGCAGATCTTTGTTCTTGATTTTTAATGACTTTTTGCCGTAGCGCCATCTGTGACAAATCTATTTCTTCACTCAGCCAGGTACCTTTACAGCTACCAGAAGCTGACTAGAGATGTGGCTTTAATAATTGTAATTAAGTTTATTGAATGTTATGGGATATTTCACCACTAATGACATTCAATTATTTTTTTGTGAAATTAATAGTTACATTTATTATAGTTATATATATAGTTTATTATATAGTTTTTTTATTTATATTGTTTTTTATTATATAGTTTATTATAGTACTGTTTTTAATGATACCAGTATGGAAAATTCATTCAATTCAATCAAGACTGCTAACGCATCCAAATCAGTTCAGGCGTTATTGTGTATAAACTTTTTAGTATATACACAACAAACTAATGACTGATAATTATTTAACGACCTCAGAGGCCCAATGTGTGTACTGGATGGTCCCAGGTTCGATTCTCGGTAGGACCACTTTGGGAAATTGAACTTTTTTAAATTAGTTTTGGTCTGGGTGTTCCAGAGTGAATTTCGTTGCTTTGGTAGAAGGAATCGCCTAGTTGTGTGGTTTTCTGACACATTCTTAGTATAATGATAGGGTAAATGTACCCTCGGACGAGGACAATGTGTTCGACCGTTACGATTATCAGCTATTTGGTTTTATTCTACAATACTATGACAAAAACTTAACTTCACAAAATATAACTCGAAATTCTCACCAACGTTATACAACTGCGCATCATCATAGGTTTCAAACGAACAAAAAATGCAAAAAAAACTGTAGTTTTTCGACAACAATGCTCAAGTCCTTGACGCTTCCTGTATTCAATGACACAGAATGTCCCTTGTATGCCTACAAGTGCGTTCACGACACGCGTTGCGCCCACGCAGTTTCAAATCCGAACAACGAATGCATGGCTATGTTAATACTTATTGTGTGATAGTAAAGGTCGGTTTGGGAATACGGGTAACATCTTGATCCACATAGTGAGATACGAAAGTTTTATTAAAATCGTTACCGATCGGAGGAAAGCGAGACAGTAGAAGACCAAAAAGAAGCATTAAAGACGATTAAAGAAGAGTAAGGAAGATTCGAGAAAGAGTGTAGGGAAACAAAACAATTCAGCTAAGAATAAGGGAGTGATCACACTCATCGCATTAAGCCAGTCAGAAAAAGCTTTTTTTTAATAAAAAATAAATGCGCATTTGACCTTCATTTCACCTGATGGAAAGTGACGATGAGATCGACGATTAGCATACAACACCTGAATGTCTATTCACTGTCGCCTTGAAAAGGTCCAGTTTAGCGTTCGAGGCACAAATCTGCACGCCGGGAATACCACTCCCTAGCCGCTCGCCATTTAAATGTGGAAGCGAAACGCTTGGTGCGACTACTTGGAATACACAACATAGGGGAACCCCAGCGCACGTCTAGTTCCCCGATGATGGAAAGGGGAAGGCGGAATCAGATTATGCATTTCCATCGCACACGCTCCATGATATGCCCTGTAGAATACCGATAAGCAGGCAACTTTACGGCGGTGTTGTCTTTGTAATAAGATTATAAAAAAGATTGTGGGTTTTGCTTCGTCGATCCGAGCGGAAGCGAAATGGACAATATCTTTTTCACTCTTATTGGATGGACATAAAGCTTTTTCCAACCAGCTCAAGCCGTTTCCGCGTTTGATATATAAAGAGCTTGATATAAGTATACTTAGAATAACATGTGAAACAGTGAAATTACAGGTATTTGGGACTTGTTAATTTAAGTTTGACGATGACGGTCAGGTGACGGGCGCAGTGGCAATGCTCCTCAGGCCTTTGCGATTTAAAACTCTCGCGTGGCACTGCCAATGTAATGGATAGGTGTGTCGCATACTACCAGGTGCACAACTTGTTCTGATATAATATAAAAAAGAGATATAGTCCATTTGTTTAAATACTTAACTAAATGTAAACAATCTTGAGATGTCTATTTAATGAAATATACATTTATAAAATGATTTTTACAAAATATAAATACTTGCTTCATATGAAATTGCATGCCTTTTTTATACTTATTGATTTGTAAAGAACATGTTTGAGATTTGAGACTGTTTACATTTAGTTAACCTAAACAAATGGACTATAATATAATAATTTTACGGATAAAAGCGTAAAGGAAAAATTATGGAAAGTGTCAACAAACAAGTCTGCATATTAAAGATCTAATATGCCTAATATACAATCTCAAGTCGTATCATTATAATGAAAGGGATGACTCATTGGCGCCATACCGTGCGCCGGCGCCGTTTCATTTTAAGGCGACTGTCGTAGTGCAGGTGAAGTTGGTAAATCTAATGTAATTTTGTCGTAAAAGGCATGCATATAATGCTACTTGGTCACTTAAAGCGGTTTAAGTGTATATGTAATATGTGATAATTACAGTTGATGAATAATTACTGTGTTTAGATAACTAATTTGACCTGTCTCTGAACATATCGTGAACGTCTTGTTGTATAACCTATTTTAAGAATCTAATATAGGTATTTCAGTGAAAAGATGTACCCACTAATAAACAGAGAGTTGTAACGGAGTTAAAGAAATATAGTAAGACTTTTGCAGCGTGCAGATAGCGTTATAGTACAGCGCTGTAACACAATAAACGTTAATAATCATTTCAGTAACTTCGCGCTGTTGCTAGGTGGCATTAAGATCAAAATAGAACGCGCTATCGGTTTATTACACGAGAAGTTAGACCTCACGTCTCACATTTACATTCATATACAATACTTAGGTACTCGCAACTGTTCTCTATAACAACTTCGATGAAGCTTCTACTTGTGGGGCCCTTAGTGAGATGACACTTGAGCTGTAGGGCTAGCATGCAGGGCGCGACTTGCGCGAGATGTCTATGCTAGAACAGAAGGTATCTCGCGCTGTATGTCGCTCTCGCGCATGTCGCGCCCTGTCGTGCTCCCTACTGGCCAGTAAAAGGCCATGCAATAAGAACATAAACGATCCAAATCGAGACAGATGCAAGTCTATTTAATTTTTTTATTTAACTGCCTCAGTGGTCGTACGGTTACCATGCCGGATTGCTACACAGAGGTCCCAGGTACTCCATTTATTTCTCTCGTGAGTTTGGGTGTAATTTGTGATTGTCTTTATGTATCCATGGCACCTGCGACACAGGGTTTTCCTAGTGCGGGGCTATGTTGAGTGTGTGCGTTTCTTCTTTTTCTTCTTCTATTTAGCTCTTATGCATCTTTTTCTGACCGGCTGAAGCCGAAATTGAAACGACAAGTGTGGTGATGCCTTAGACATTGTGGAATCGTTTTTCGAACGTAAAATAAATCGCGTACATAACGAAATCTTTCCTTGGTCAAAAGGACCAATTGACTTCGAAGATTTCGTTCGTCTGTCGTCTGTTCATAGCAGTTCCAGCGCCACTCAGAGCTTTAAATTGCAAAGATCTGAGGGGCACTGCCTTGCCTACCTTGAGACAAGATGACAAGATGCGGGCGTGAAGAGCATGTGTCTGTAATTTTACGAACAGCCTTACTCTTCAAAACCAGAACGCCTGTGGATGTTCTGGGAAGTAGCTCAAAGTGAGTTCACTTCCGTTTCTTTAGTATAATGTACTCATAGTATAGCAATTTCCTTAGTTTGAACCAAGGCAATTGGTGTGGCATTATTTTTACAAAAATATATGAAAAAATAGTAAAAAACATTATGATATTCAATATAGAAGTTTTGTTCCTCGAAGTTTTGTTTAGAGTAATTAATATTGATAGCACTACGTACTTACATATACTTTGATGGTCTGTCGCTACTTGCATGCATTTACATAGAAGATTTCTTTTTTACGAAAGTTGCATCGTACGTGCTTGTAGTGCGGTTAACACTTTTACGAAACTTGATTATAAGATAAAATTTCTAATGATATTATAATTTTTATGTATTTTACATTATTATGTAGCACCATCGAGTGTATAACCAGAAATAGTTAGTATAGTATAGTAGAAATATCCCTGGCAACTCATCAGACAAATGGGCCTGATATCGCTTTTAAAATATCAACTCTCGTTTGAACTGTAATCACAAATTAAAAAGCTGAAATAGTACAGATCAACAGAACAACAGATCTGTGTACGTCTCTGTATATCCCAAAAGTATTCTGTATTTATTGTAATAAAGATAATATCTCTAACTATGGGGAGCTGTTCCATTCGGGGTGTGGGAAAAACAGCAAAACAACTAATTACAAAACAAACGGAATCATATTTCATCGGTAATTAAATATTAAATATGTAATTCTTAAATTTTCGTCCATTATAGCAAAGCTCAAATTAAACTGGTTGATTTAAAGTGAACAATTGACGACATCCATCAATTGTTTCGAATTCGGGTTGGCCCATCGGAACGCAGTTGTCACCGTAATGATTTGGCAGAATAGTTTTCAAACAAATTAAATGACATTTGTCTCTATTTCTGGTTATATACTCGATGTGTAGGACGATAACATTTAACTCTATACCGGTACAAGAAAAGCTTTTGTTTAATCAAACAATTTTTAATTAAAAATCCTTTATCGAAAAGTAATTTATTCAAAGATTTCGTGATCTTAAGTCGTAAATCAAAATGTTAATTTTTATAGAAACATCTCGTTCGTTGAGGATCTTTTATATTTTAATATTAAATGGGGTTGGGAACCTACAAGGATAGGTACATAAAATTAATGCGTTGCTATAAAACGGTGGCAAGTAAATGTAGTAACAGGTTGGATTAAAACAAAACGGATATGTCCGTAAAACATGTATGTGATAGCAATGGACATTTATGTTAGGAATATGTAAGCATATGCTATTAGTCCTTCCAGCCGAATCAGTAATGGCCGCTTTTTGTTTACATAGGTTGCTGGAAGTGACTTTAGTAGATTTAAAAAAAACCTTTACTCACATTTACACGTCTATTCCTCGAACAACAGGAAGCGGAAGATTGCCATTTGGTAATTTAAAATATTAACAATTACTTTGGACTACAGTATGCTCGTGCTGGACGTGATCTTTGAGCCTGCACAATAGCAATGTTGGGTTATCCAAATCGGAAACTGACAAGAGATCTTTATCGTTAATAAATGACAACTGTGATTCACACCGTCAGCTAGGATTGAACTTTTAATAATGGATGTATGAGTTTAACAGCAGATCTCCTTATGACGAAGTCGTCTAGGGTACCATCATACCTATTTGTGTCGTTAAGCAGTAATTTAAGCATTACTACGTTCCGGTTTCGAAGGGTAAGAGTGCTGGTGAAACTACAAGCATATAGGACGTGTCAACTTTATGTCACTGGGTGACGGGCGCAGTGGTAGCGCCCCACAGATCTTTGTGATTTGATACTTTGAGTGGCAGTTGTAATAACTGCGTGTCGCTTATCACTAGCCTCACGACTTATTTGTCCTGTCACTTAAAATCGTAAAAAAAATATAGAATTCATTTGCGAAAGACAATCGTTCGTCCTTTTGAATGCTTACATCACTCAAATTCTGACTGGTGAAATCTGAGGTACATGGGACTTATCAGCTTATGTCTCACGGTGAAGGGCACAGTGGCAGTGCCTCTTAGATCTTTGTATTTTGGTATCATAAATAAATAAAATCCTCAAGAAGTGTTCTTGAACCGCAACAGCTAGCGTGTTACTACTACTAATTCTCTGTTGTCTGCTGATCTATTGTGATCACAACTAATTACAATTCGGAGTCAAGGCCGACAGCATTGAAGAACTGAAGGACCTTCCTACTCCGACAGATTTTATGTCCTCTGGTTGTGGCATGTGCCTTCCCAGTATGGAGCCTCGTACGCCCATTAGGGGGTAACATTGTATGAGAAGATGAACGGGAGTTTCATCCGCCTCGTGGCAGAATCTATACTCTCTATTTTCTCTCTGCCCAATATTTGACATGTGCTTGTTCAAGCCACAGTGTCCTGTTAAGACTATAGTAAGCATTCTGATGCCATTCCTATCCAAGGACAGAGCTTTTCTACAGTGTTTGGCACTGTAGTCAGCTATCAGGGGTTTTGAATGCTCAAGACCCTTGATCTGTACACTTCTCGGGAGACGTGTGTGCTCTCGTTCAGCAGAGTGAGCTTTGCCAGGCTGTATGCTATCTCTATAAAGGTTTTGGGTCTAATAAAGGTTTCCCTAGCAGTAGCCTTTGGCTTTGGCCTGTTCACGCCGCCACAGGTATTCGATTCAACCTATCGTTATGAGTTTCATCCCGAGAAAATCGATCTCGAAAACTCGAGAGTCCCGACAATTTTTCGGTATTTTCGAGACTGAGACCGACGTTTTCATTATCGAGACTATCTAGGGTCTATCGATATAGACTTAAAGCACTAAGCCAACAGTCATTTCTTTTCTGACTACATGGATATGGCGACACTGTTGAGTAAGATTAGTATAATATTTGGAGATAAAAGAACGGTAGTAAAAAAATCTGGTCCTCTCTAAAACAGTATTAAACGCCCGTTATTTGTAACATACCCGCTATAAAAAAAAAAAAAAAAACAACTTTCTCAAACAATATTTCATTTCATGTATTGACTGCCTAAATGCCTAGGCATAGGTATGGAAACCTACTTTTGAAAAAAATTTGAAAGTCGTTTTTCCAGGGAAGCGAAAATACAGCGAGACTGAAAACTCTGATTGTGAGTCGACCATATCCCACTGGGCTACCATGAACATTACGTGTTGACGAGACGCTTACCTAGTAGGCTTTAAATAGAGGGAGAAAGGGGAAGAAATTGAAAATCCTTTGGGATCGTAAGAAACATATTTTATCCAGAATTTTTAACAATGACATCTGAAGAACAAAAACAAAAGATTAAAAGGAATACAAAACAATAAACTACATCAAAAAGTATACGCTGCAGCTGCTTATGCACATTTAGTATGAAACAAAATTATAGAAGACGTCTTTTCTTCAAGTACATCCATGCGACAATATATGAAAAAGAAATTTAACATCAAGCACATTGCACTCTTTATTTATTATAAAGCAAATGGTGTCACAATGGTAATTGTAATTATAAAGTCATATGTGAAAGGTGAAAGTACGTACTTAAATTTCAATAATAAAAACTTAATGAAATCACCATTATCGATCAAATTACGGACATCAAAGTCGATGACTCGTTGATTTTTAGCAAAAAGTTGGCAAAAAAGTTTACGTTCATTATTCACGAATCTTTGTTGATGATGGAAGATTTTTCGTGTACAGCCAATAAGTCGGTTGGCTTAGAAATTTATGCATACTGTAAAGCTTTGGCCACCCACTGAATGTACAGGGAAACTATTTTTATACCAACCATTTAAATCGAATAGGTGTTGTGATATTAAAAAGCCTTAGTGACTGGACGGACAAGTCGAAACCCCTGTTCATAACAGTGGAAATGCCGCTCAGAGCTTTAAATCTCAAAGATATGAGTCAAAATCGAAACACATTATTGCATTCCTGCTTTTGAAAAGCTTTTGAAAGGTGGCAATAGTTCTCGAATACTTAAATAAAAAATACCTACTGAAGATGTGGAGGTCTTCAGAAAGGTCTTTTACAGAAGTGCCCATTTCGAGAAATGGTAATTTCCAGAAGCAGACTTATCCAGATGTGGACATTTCTAGATAATTATGATCTTTTCCAGAAGCGGACTTTCCCACATTTGGGCGCTTCTGGAAGTGATTATATAATAATACTGGTAATTTTTTATTGTGGACTAAACGACGAAAGGTGATGAACTCATGAAAATCTCGAATGCGTTTACAGTGTAAAGAAAAATTACTGGTATTTTGTTGCGAGTGGATTAACAACTTGCTTTCTTTAATGGCTGTGGTTATTTTATTCTCACGATGGAATTTTTGGTCTTTATTTAAAAATATAATTTTTATTTTCTTCTTGTTTAGTTTTTTGAAACTGTTTTTATCATTTATCACTTTACAGAATGTTAATTTCTTTATTTTCTTTAAAAGGTTGCTGAACTTATTTGTAATAAGTAAACAAAATATAAGTAGATATAACATACATGTGTACAGAATTACGAATTCAATTACTCTGACATTTGGAAACAATATTCAAGCAATGCAATAATAGTGAAATTTCCATCACGCATATATTCTAATAAGCCCAATTTCCACGCTGTCTATTACTGACAGAGATGGAAATATGGGCAAGAAAGAGATAGCTACATGTAATTCTGTACAGTATTCAACATGGTTACATTCAGGCTT